>NW_018480076.1:1004055-1132733 GCF_002113885.1 Mizuhopecten yessoensis | reverse complement strand
ATTTTGACCAAATTTGTCCTAGAGCATCTTTGGACAAAGGAGACTCAAGTTTGTATAAACGGAGGGTGTGGCCTCTTTGGGGGCAGAGGGGCAGGGCCAAATAGGGGAAGTAGAGGATTTTTTCTCTCCTACTATACAAGTGAAGGGATTTAAACCAAATGCAGTCTGAAGCTTGGTCAGGAGCATCATTGGCCAAAGGGTTCTCAGTTTTGTATAAACGGGCGGTATAGCCCCCCCTGCACCATGGGATAAGCTCACTTGGCCCTTCGGGCCAGGTGAGCTAAAAACAGAGGAATAACTAAGGGGGTGGAGCCCCAATTATACCATATGGTATAACCAAAACAGGTTGGTTATACCATGACTAGATCAAAGGGGAAAATGACACGTCTATGCGACAATGTATGAAATGGGTACAGTTTATATATTGTATGTAAAGAGGTTCATATTGTGGGCAGGGAGTACATATTGTATGTCAGGAGGTGCATATTGTATGTCAGATTGAAATACGGTCATAAACCTAAATTAACTGGCCACTTTCCCTCCACACTTCAAATGTGGAAGTTTTTCAAAGGGTTGATAAAAGAACAAGAACAAAAGCCAAATCTTTCTGTGAAATTTTATTACACAGGGATATACACATCAATGTAAAGTGTATTTGGTTGTGATTGCACCGTTCCATTTCATCGTTCTACAAAGATCCTTTATGAACACACCTATAAATGCAATGACAACAAGGACTCCATATAACATGCTGTACAACTAGATCCACATGAATCAGAAAAAAATACAATTCTTGAACAACACAATAAACATGATGTATTCACAACTTACAATTTTGTGATGAATATGAAAGCACAACATGTTATTTTGACACTATGATAGTATTAATGAAATGATTAAGTTTAATGTTTGGTATAGTATGTTTTTGAACAATGAATGAATCTAGAATTTCTCCAGAATAATAAGATACACTGGAAAAGTCATATAAAAAAAATGTAAGTAGGCTTAAAATCTATGTCAGCTTTTGAAGTTTTTCTACAAATTTGTTTTACCAACTAAATTTTAGCTGTAACTTTGATTACTGAACTTCTGGATTCAAACACACACCAAGGTATGTTTGAAAAGAACTTAAGTAATGGTTCTATGATCATTTCTTCATTAAAGAAAACTGTTTGTTCTATCACATGCAAACTAACATTCATTTAAATGACATTTTTAAACAAGCATTAAATTAATGTATATTTTACAAATGTACGCCCTAATATTCAATTTAAACAACAAATAGTTAAGTGAAAGAAAAATAAAGTGAGATTCCTAACTACAGATTTTTTTCCCATGAAATTATAACAATGTCTATTTCTTCTTTAACACCTTTAGATGTCTCATTCTCAAAATGAATTCATCAGAAAAATACTTATTTTTATGCAAATGAAATCCAGCATGCAAAGATTTGTGTAGTTTAAAGACAGGTCCCAAAATTGACCAAGTCTGATATTACACTAAAGTTCAAATGTAACATAATTTGTGATTTTATACATCTTTAATGATTCCCGAATCTTCAGCATCCTAGCGTTGTCTGCGACCGGGAGCAGGTGAGGAAACTCTTGATGAACTGCGTGAACTTGGGGCAGTCTCTTCTTCTGATTGGTCCTATTAGAGTAAATTTATTCTTTCATCAAGAACCTGAAAGATGATCATGCATAAAGAAGCTGTTAGACATGCAAAAGCAACTAGATCAAGAAAAGCTGTATATCAAACTTATCAGAAGATAGGAGGAATCCACTGCCAGTATTAAAGTAACCAAGTCAAGTAATCTAATTAAAATCAGATCTTATTTGCCTCTACATTTTTATGCACTTCCTTACACTTGCCAAGGATAATAAAACTCTATTTAGGTGTCCACACTTAGGTGACCTTTGATCCCCAAACTTGTCTCTGTGAATGTGGAAGAATAATTGCAATAGGCAATAAGATCTGATTTTTATTTGACAGCAAGAAAACATGCTTGTAGGATAAGTTTGAAATAAACAAATTATAAAACCTCTATAGCAAATATGACAGAAAAAAGATGTGCCGTGTGTAGACTACGATTGTACTAAAGGATCAATCATTGCACCATTATTATACATTTTTTATAATGCACAGTGATTACTTATATATATAATTAGTTGGAAGTTAGCAAGATTATAATTCTATATGTCTTAAAAGCTTTCCTAAGATTTAAAACGAACTCAATGAAAAAGATGGTTATAGACCAAGTTACAACAAGTTTGATACACTGTAAAAGAGGCAATGGTAGCACTACACAAATTTTCCCTAATATCGCCTTGAAAAATTGGAACAAAAACATGCATGATATAATGACACACTTTAAAATATGTATCACAACTGCATTGCAAATCAGAAATTTTTCGCACCACAAATACTCTTAAGATGTTCATTTTACAGTATAACTTGTATGATGAAGAAATATCATGCTTATATAGGGAAGCAGCAAGGATACAGACATGCAAAAGCAACTACAAGAAAAAGAGCTGCATACAGAATTTAACAGCCCAGGAATATCTATCCATTTCCAAAATTAGTAGCAACACAAACTTTTCCACATAGAATCATTGGTTTTGTTAAAAACTTGTTCGAGATGAGAAATGTTTTTCAATTCATAAATTTTATAGTAAACAGCTGTAATAATTTTGACACAGAAAAATGACAGGTACTCTCTAACAATTCATTTTGTTTTTTAAATGTCCTAGATTTAAATGATCACTATCAGTTAGAGACCATGGACATATTTTTTCAGGTGCTAACAACGCCTGACAAAACTTGGGCCTGATCTTAATCTTTAAAAAAAATATGGCGAAGGTATTAATGATGACTAGCTCACCTCATCCTCTGCATCGTCATCATCATCACTGATTACGGGCCGTGACTTTCCTCTAGATTTGCGTTGTTTCCTAGCACTACCTGACTTCTCCTGTAATCATACATAAACATCACAGCTCCATGTTCAGATTCCAAAACGGCTTAGACGTTATCAAGTTTCCAAACCAACATTACAGTTCAAACACTATCAACTTTACAAAAAACATCACATCTTGTGATATCGAGCGGGTAAATGTTATAAAGTTTACAAAACAAAATCACAACTTAAACATTGTCAAGTTTCAAAATTAACATCACAGCTTAAACTTCATCAAGTTTACAAAACGCCTGTACTGTTTAAACATCTATCATGATTTTAATATACATAAGTTTTTATCACATCACAAAGCATGAATACTTATCCTGTGACGATGTGAATTTAAACTCCTGTCAAAAGCCCAGCACAAGAAAGTAACAATTTTTCTAAAAAACAATCATGTCTTGCAAGAGAAACAAGATAACTTCTAACATTTTATGATTATGATTTAAATCCAATCTAATGCTTTATTCTCAAATATTTGTGGAAAATATCAACATACTCCAATACTCCACTCACAGATATCATCTATATGTCTTTGATACATTATTATCTGTCACACCATAAATGATACTCTATTTCAAACTCTCACACTTTTCATCAACAGCTTCAATAAATGACAGTAAGTTAGCCTAAATAAATACCACATACCTTCCTTGATTCCTTTAACTTCACTTTCTGAACTTTTACCACTTCTGTAACACAATCAAAATAACATTTTATAAACATAGTCAGCAGTGTTATTATCATTCTTCAATAGAAATATATCTATTTAATAATATTTGCTGTTACAATAAATTGGCCCTCATTACAGAGGGCTTGAAGTTTTAAATGTAGCGAACATTTCCTGATACATGTATAAAGTATAATTCAGCATAGTTGAATGAGGACCAATGCTCTTCCTGATATTGACTTTGCTAATGGCAAACTCAGTTGAAAACCTATCAGCATAATATTAGGTTGTTAAACACTAAAATAGGATAATACAATAGAAGGAGTTTGTTTATGTAACGTCCAGGTTTCTTAAATTAAATCCCAACATCTAAATTGAGAAAAATCTGTGTCATTTGTAAAATGAGACTGATAGGGTACCTTCGTCATCATCGTCTCCATTATCATCATCATCATCTGCCTCACTGCTGGCACTTTCATCAGAAGAAACATTAAATCCATCCTTTTCCAGTCTCTCTCTTGCATTGGTAAACACGGACTGGAGCACAATTGAATCCTCATAGATCTACAATTAAGAATAGATGACTTCTTCACACATGTAAAACTGCAAAATTCATTGGCCTGGAGCATCCTTGGGCAAATGGGACTTAAGTTTGTATAAACGGAAGGTGTGGCCCCTCTGTGTGCAGAGGTACAGGACCCAAAAGGGAATCTTGAATAGGTCAGTCAAAAGGACATAGCTCATTTTCACATAATGGCAGTTAAAGGTCTACTGCTAAAATTTGAAAAGTTATTTAAAAACAAGAAGGAAGTTATGATAACTGGCTTGGGCAAATGCGGATACTGACCAGTGATCCCTCAATGTTGTAGGACTGTGCATTTTCACACAGGGTAAGAACTTCAGATTCAAGGTCATCAATACTCCTGTATTTGTGGTCCCTGATACGTGCCTGCAAGTATTCATTCAATACAAGACTTAAAATGTGCAAATATGAGTTCACAAGTTAACTTATGGAATTTATATCTCACACAGATACTTGCAGGACATAGTATATATCACTTGTTCATTTACTGTTATTTAGTGTAGACATACAGTTAAAAAGAATGAAAAATCCTAGAGCAATTATGCTGGAAACTCTTTAGCAAGCATTGGAAAAAAATAATCAAGTACCTTTCCATTTTTTATATTTAAAATAATGAATACATAATTTTTATCTGAAGATTCATCAAACAGGTAACTGTAATAGCATTTGCACATTTGAAACTCAGTAAGTGCCTGTGTATAACTATCTTTAGCATGAATTCTTAATCTGGGCAATTATTAGTCCTACGTCAATTTTACTTCCCAATCTTTTAGCGACCTATTTATTTAGGTGTCAAGATCAAATCAACTCACCTTTATCTTTTTAAAGTCAACTGGTTTGATTATGATCTCGTAGTATTCTGGTAGTTCTTTTTTGGATGGCAGCTGAAAGAAGGCATCACTCAAGACTCTTCCATCACTATGGAGATCAAAATAGTAAGTGTAAGCAACTATATTCAGTGAAAACTTTGACTTGGTATAACCCACCTCATACGTTTATTTTCATTAACCTCAGTAAATAATACAAAATTCTATAGAAGCATAAGCTTGTTACCTCTTCCTGCATACTATATAATTGTCTATCCGGATCTATCACAGGTTTCTGAGAAAGATATTGTACATATAAATTACAAAATGGAATTACACCGAAGAAAGAAAATATAGTGAAACCAGTCTTAAAATGGCATCAAGAAGGAATTTAATTCATTAGTGGTATTGGAAAATATATCTGAAAAATGAACTTTTAAAACAGATGAAGATTTTTTTTACGTCTTAGAATCATGTCATTTGATATATAGGGTGACCTTAAAATCAGGATATTCTGTATCTTCAAATCTATCTTATATTATTCTAGATTTTTAATCCAACATACTTGTCTTTGTAATGAATGATGACATCAAGAAGTTTCTTCATCATCTTTGTGAGTTTGGGTGGGTTTGGGGGCAGCTTTTCAACTGGTGGTCGTCCTCTCTTTTTCTTCGGTTTCTTGTCATCATCGTCCTCCACCACCATCATCTTTCGTTTCTTAGTTTTCTTCTTCTCCTTCTCCGGGACTGGTGGAACTCTCTTCACCTGCTCCTCAACCTCCTCTAAGTTACCATCTTCTATAGCCTGTCACACAGCGATAAATTTAAATATAAATCAACCATGTTGAGAAATTACATAGACTGTGGATATTTTACACTTAAGTGTTCTTCCTCCACTTATTAGCAACAGTAGTTATTTATTCATAATTCACTTCTTTAACAGACATGTCTTACATTGTGAATATATGATTTTTTCATTTGATAACTGAATTCATGACTGATGCTAAACACAAATTTAGCGAAAAATTAACGCTATGTAATTTATACAGTATTTGAAGATAATACTAACTTTCGTGAAGTTTTTGTCACATTTTTATCATAAACAAGCCATTTGGATTTATATGCCTCTCCTAAGCCCTGCTTTCACCATCAATGCACATGTGAAGTTTGGTTGGTCTATGCACTTATTGTTTTAGAGAAACTGACTTAAACGCAAAAACTTAAATGTTGATTGAGATGCTGACAAAGTCAATGGACCATGAAAGGTAGGTCGCATTCAGCATTTGATGCATGGGTTGAGATGTTCTTCCTAAGATGCATCTATGGTCCAAGTTTGGTTGGGGTAGCTCTTATACTTTCAGTGAAACTAACTTAAACGCAAAAACTGAATGTTGACACCACCGTCGGAAAAGCAACAATGTAGTCTCGCTTCCGCTACTTCGTGGTGGCGAGACTAACATTGGAGAGAAATCACTTGGATTTAAAGCAAAACCATTTTTTGGGTTTGAAGTTAATATAACAATTCCATGCTATAGGAAACAAATAGGATGCTGTATATGCAAGACTTCGCAAAAGTGTGTAAACATCAGTAAATGTGCTTAGTTTTCATATTAATTGACATACCCATGTACGGAATTTATCATCTTAAGTAAAAAGAATTCCCCTCAATTTTTTAACTATCAATCTATCTTAAGGGTTTTTTCAAGATTAAAACTCCTCAGTAATGCAATCAGATAGCCGACAAACACAGTTTTATGACTGTGATTAGATCATGCTTGTAACTTCCATTATATTATAGCAAGAGACCACATGTATTCAACCTGATTGTAATGGTGTTTATACTTTGTATTATTCATATAAAAGAACACCAATATATTATAATAAAAGATATGCAAACCTTGAGCCATTGTTTCTCTGTGAGAGAGTCGGTGTAGTCCACTTCCTTCCTTTGTCTTTCTCCGCGCCCAAATATCTTGTCTTCTTCATCTTCAAAGGTCAGTCTCTCAACCTACAAAGACAAAATCCAGGATTGGTACATTTAAAATGAATTCTTATGCATCTAGGAAAATTACATTTTAGCAAAAGATACCATTTTAGCATTGCCTGCTGAAGAATTGATGATTATTTTCTGATCAATTTGCATTATTTAACAACATTGCTTTGTTCGGCTAGGGAAAATACATTATTTCAAGGATTTCTTACCTCAGCTTCATCCTTGACTATCCAGGCTGGCAGTTCATCCTGTTCCATGAGTCGGGGTTTTCTATTGGGATTTCTAGCTTCCTCTCGTCTTCTCTCTATATCCATTTTCTGACAACAGAGTGAGCAAGTTATTGTATTGAAATAATTCAAGCAGTCATAGTCACACAATGCTGCCATAATATTGTTCTTACTACACTAAAATATGTACTATTTTGTTCCTGTGGACTATTGTGATCTTAAATATCATCAACAATAAACTTTGTATAAATCATATTTTTCTTTTTTTGGATAAATCAGTGTACTTCAGTTGGTATAGGATTAGAAAGACCTCTCCACTAACGCTGGTATTACTACTATTTGTCTGTCATGGACAATACAAGTTGATGATATAAATTTGTTTGCCATCCGAAGGTTTACCTGATATTGATCAAATTCATCCTCAGTTCTCGCCAACATCTGATTGATTGTTTCATCATCAGGTACCTCATCTTCCTCCTGAAATCATCAAATAACGAAAGTGTCGATTTTCAGCTTAATGTTAGGTTTCTTATATATTGATAATCCCTTCATCTGTACTCAACCAGCAGTTTTAAAGATTAAGACCTTTTCCCCATTTAACTCGCTCGTCTGCCCTCAGGGAGTCACCCTTCATTAATAAAACATTGAATTCCTCTCCCCAAGATGATACATGCCAAACTGAGTGAAAACCCCTTGAGCAATTCTAAAATAGAAGTCTTTAAAAGGAAAGTTTCATGCCAGAAGCTGGACAGTAGCATTAACTCACTTGGCCCTATGAGCCAGATATGATAATTTTATCATCTAATTTTCTGTTTCAATTTTATTGTTAAACATTCCAGAAAATATGGAATATTTGATTTTTCTTCTGGAAATGGTGCTTATGAACTATTGATTTTTTTTCTCTGGTACTGAAAGTTTTGAAGAAAGTAAACCCAAGTTTGGACTATCACTTCCGATATATTAACTACCTTATTCATATTTTAATTTATTTTTCACACCCAAAGATATAATGGCATGTACAAAGTTTCATTTCTATTTAAGTGTAATCTAACTGAAAAGTTTGCTTACCTCAGCTTCATCATTCTCTTGCAAGAGCAGTGTTGTTAAAAATTGGCGTCTCTCTGTTCCTGTTGACTTGTTGTCAAACATACCAGCCTGGATGACCTTCTCGTCCACATTTAACTTATATCGTGCAGCAGCCAGGATCCTCTCCTCCACACTGTTCACGGTCATAAGACGCAGCACACGTACTTCATTCTGCTGACCGATTCTGTGAGCTCTGTCTTGAGCTTGCAAGTCCTACAAGGGAAAAAATCCAAAAAAATTACAACTGCACAAATTAAAATCATCATCAATGATCTCATGTTTGAAATATACTATATCTAATGTTAAAATGAAACCACAACTGTTTTCATAATATATCATGTGCTTTGTATTAAGAGCAACACAAACCTGATGAGGATTCCAGTCAGAGTCGTATATGATAACAGTATCAGCAGCCTGGAGGTTCAAGCCCAGCCCTCCAGCCCTTGTACTCAGTAAGAAAACAAAGTAGGGGGAGTCGGGACAATTGAACACACTTAGGAGCTGGCCTCTGTCGTCTGCCTTAGTCGTACCATCGAGACGAAGGTATCGGTAACCTACAACAAACAATCAGGACATTGGTATAAAATCAGGACTCCATACAAAACTAGCTGACTTTCCATTTGTTCTTTAATGTGACATCGTTAAAACTTCTGTCCCACTCATTATCATTTTATGGACCATGATACTATTGGTTGATAAGTGATAAAGGCCCATCAACACAATAAGTCATGTAGGGTCACATGGTAGTCTTAACAGTCCCAAATTTGATCAAGTAGATGGATTTTTATTTCTTTTTTATGTTGCCTATTAAAGCAGAGTCCACAGAAGAAAATACCCAGCTAAGACGCCTGGTCTCCTTTTTGGCGCCTGGACTCCATTTTGAACATTTTCTATAGTGTATCCAATAACAAACTTGATGTAGAATGTCAAGGATAAAGAATTGTAGCTTTTTCGAGATCTAAATCAACAATACAGATGAGATCCCACAATTTGAACAAAGCTAAAATTCATAATATGATTGATCACATGTGCAGAGATCTGTACCGCTGTCGTGCTCGGATATAGCGTTACATTTACATACACACCTTTGTAGACAAAGTAGTCCTCCATGATGCTCATGAGAGAGGTCATCTGACAGAAGAGCAGCACTCGATGGCCTGAAGCCTTCAGTTTTGGGAACATCCTGTCCAGCAGCTCAAACTTCCCGGCAGCTCGGTACAACTCTGCCCTGTGAAAGAAATGTTAAACATTGCAATAAAAACAAAAACGAAAGAGGATTGCAAATATATTGCATATTACAGAAGTTTTTATAAGGAATTCATATATTTGTCATGGGGCTCAATATATCTCTGAAGGTCCATAATATAAATATTTATATTTTTCATCATGTATTTGTATGAGCCTTAAGGAGGATGGGGGCATCCTTCTTAGGCTCATACAAATACACAGCAAAGAACAAGTCTGTGACCATGTCTATTTTGATTTTGAAGTAGAAGAATGCTCCCACGGACCACAGACTGATCAGCACAGCAAGAGGTACAGATTTTGTTCTCGTTAATGTCTCATTTTCTTAAGATACCAATTCAGAAGGAAATTTTAAGGAGTAAACTGTAAATGTTGGAAATTATAAGACATAAATTTGATAAAAAGTTTCCATTGTGTATGGGGGCCCATTATTGGCTCCAAAAAAAACAAAAAAACAAAAAACACTTGATCAGGAAAAACTGATTGCATACCCTTGCACAACATTGGTTGACAGGCCTAGTTGTTCTGCAAAAGCCTCCTCTAAATGTGGGAACATGAAGGGATGATTGCAGATCTTTCTCAACTGCATGATAGTATTCATCATTGTCTTTGCACCTCCTTTGCCCTGTGTTAATAATATGAAACATTTGTGGTTGAATTCTCTCTTGCTTTTTATCTTTACAAATTATTTCAATGATATTGTGTTAACTTTTGCTGTTTGCTGGTACATTTGAAATTTAGTCGGTTAAATAATTGTGGTTCAACTGCAAGCACGAAAGTAAATACATTTAGAAAGTTTATGCTATAAACTATATGGTGTATACCCACCTTTTTGTCCTTTTCTGACCCATCAGTCAACAAAATGCCTCTGGACGCCATGTGTCTGTATACAACACGTTGGAGTGCTGACATCTCACATTTGATCACATACTCAACCTGTAAAGATCCAACAGTTGCAATGTCAATTTAAACTAAAAGCAAAACATAAATTTGATACAAGAGAAGCAATGTTTTCTTCTAGGAAAACAATGCCCTTGTGTCATGTCTTTGTTCAGAAATGTGTCTGATTATTTTTATGCCAATTTAGAAAAAATTGGCAGAAATAACATTAAAAAGATATCGGGTAAAAATTAAACCCACAAAAAGAAATAACTTTTTGTTCAACTATCATACCTTGTCAGGTAGCTGAGATTCAACCTCTTTCTTCAGACGACGAAGCAAGAATGGACGCAGCACTTTGTGTAAACGTCGGATGATAAGGAGGGTTTCTTCCTGGTTTAACTCAACCTAGAATTACAAGCAAATGAACTACCAAAATATACAGGAATACCGCCATGTCACAATAGTGGAAATTGTCTGCAATAATAACAAAACCTCACGAGAGAAATAAGCCTTTTACCAGAACTTTTATAGTATCCAGAATATTTTAAGATTCAATTTTCTGAATGAGATGCAATACAGTTTTGTCATAAGATTTAAATTTCATTTTATACTAAATAAGGAAGATTGAAAGTGATAAATATATTCTGCAAAAGTCATAGAAAGGAAAGAAAAAATATGAATTACATATATATCATACTGTTGCGATATATAGTGCTGAGATAAAGATCCATTCTCACTTATACAAAACACAGGTAACCTGCAAGTTTAACACAGAAATGAGCTTTAGGATGTGTAATAACTGACATATAGATCTGTACAGTACCTTTTCTCCAGTCATAGCAAAAGGTGCATTAAACCATTGCTCAAATGTAGTGCAGGACTTGAAGATACTTGGCAACAGGAAGTTAAGCAGGGCCCACAACTCTGGAAGTTTGTTCTGTAGATAAATAGCAATACACTCAAATTACAATGGTGTATCATTTGGCTTTCACAAAATTCTTTTTAGTATTGAGCTTCAAACAACATCTCATGATGATCTTAATTTATAAAAGGACCAATAAAATTTGTATTTATTAACTAAACTTGCTTGTTTAACTTTCCTTGTGAAAAATCTAATCTTAATATTTTGTGTAAGACAGGGTGGTTGGACACCCAAGTTGATTTACCTGTAGAGGTGTGCCAGTCAATAAGAGACGGTGGGGAGCAATGTAGTGGGTGTTTAGCACCTGTGTCAGTTTACAATGGTGGTTCTTCATACGATGTCCTTCATCAATGATCATGTACTTCCATCGTATCTGTAACATTTGAAAGGTTAAACTGGTAGAGGATGTACAACACATTCCTGAAATTTAACTTTTTCTATAAAACATTGATATCTGACTTTTGAAATCAGTAACAGATCACATTTGAATTCTCATGAAATAATATATATGAAAGCACTTTGAATGTAATAATGATGAGCTATTATCACACAGGTCCCCGTCCCCCCCCCCCCCCCCCCCCCTCACGAAACCAAGCAAAACATAAACACTTCTAGTGCAATATTATTCTAATTTATACAATTATAGCAATTTTAAGATATTGAGATCCACTAGTGTGAGTTTTGCTGCCTATGTCAACTGTTTGTCTATTTACCTTTGCTAACACAGACTTGTCCTTGATGATGTATTCGTATGTGGTTAGCAGCACGTTGAACTTGCCCATCTTGAGTTGTGGTGATAGGGCTTTTCGAGTGAGTGGAGAACCTTTGTATGATACAGTGATGACAGAGGGAGCCCATTTTTCTATTTCCAAAAGCCAGTTGGACAGCGTTCTGAAACACAAACACAACACATGTTTTACTAATTTGATAATGTCCCCATTTCCTTCTAGAATATTGTCATTTCCTGTAAGTAAATGCTATTTGCAAAGAAGACATCAAAGGTGGTTTATTTACATGGATCAGAATCTCAGCTGATGTTTATGACAACATCTGTAATAGATCATTTTATGATACAACATTCACTGTGACGCAGTAGGACAAAGGATAACAGGAAATTTGGATGGAATTTCCTTCACAATTGATTTGCTCACAACCTTTTGTGGCAAGCCTAGCCTTAGCCTATACTGTGAATTTTTCGCAGCAGTTTTACTTTAGCCCCCCCCCCCCCCCCCCCCCCCTTCTGTAATGAGGACAAATTTATCATGGCAGGCAAATATTAGTACACAACCAACCATACATACCAGGTTGTCACAACATGTGAAGGGCAAAATTAACACTGTGTCACACCATGAAAACAGATTATACAGGCGAAGAGTGAAAATTTGAATTGAACGAAAGTTTCTTGGCATACAGTATTCAATATATGTATAATGCATTTTTACTCTCTCAGGTTTATGTTTTCTGTGAAGATAAAGCTATATACATACGAGAGTGGCACAATGATCAGGAATGGCCCATTAATCTTCTTGGACTCCATAAGATAGGTGATCAAGCCAATGGTTTGGATGGTCTTGCCCAGACCCATTTCATCGGCCAGGATACCATTCAAGTTGTTGTTATATAAAGACACCATCCACTCCAATCCTTTGACCTGTAACAACACCAGATACAGTTAGTTCTGCTACACAGTTATATTACAATACTAATCCACATCCTGACAAGGGAAGTAATAAATTACGTGACTAACACCACTAATTTCCAAACTTCCACAGTTAAAATATTTCTAGTATAATGCTGGATATTATTAATAATGTTTGTTAAACGTTTTTACAGTAACCAATCTGTATTTCTGGAAACTTTTTTTTCACATACTTTTGAAATGATAAAATGATGATTTTCATCACAAGGTGGAAACATTTCTAATTCTACATTGTATGGTATACTTTCAAAAAATTGTAGTTTGTTTTATATCATAATCATATAAAGATTTAAATTCAAAAATTTCAGATCAAAGAAATAGAAATACAGTAGATTTTCCATTTCTAACAGGATTTGTATGTGATGGTGTTTTTTTTTCCCAGTGGAAAACTACCGACATTTAAAATAAAATAAAAATGGTTATGTATATATATTAAAGAATTTTGCCAAGATTGGATCCTGGTTTGGTTACTACATAGTAACGACAGGATGTAAATCATACATTTTGTACCGGATTCAGTGATGTTGTTGCTCATCATTTCTATTTTCATTTCTTTCGTTATCACATACTACATAGGTAAAGCTTTGGTAAGATTTTTTTTACAGATCTGAGAGTAACCAACTTTCAAAATGAATATAAATGGGTGAGTGGGGGGGGGGGGGGGGGGAGACGTAAATTTTCTAAATTAAGATTGTGTCATGTTCACAAACCTGTAAATGTTTGAAGCCATGCCTGGTAATTTCTTAGGCCATTACTTACCTGGTAATTTTTCAGTGTTCCATTTATCATGATGCTGGCTTGTTCCATCACATCCTCATGGATCGAGTGAGCTACATTATAGTAATTCCTCATCTCCACCTGGTTATGGTATTCGTCGTCGTCCAGACGTTGTTCTGCCGTTCTGTCGAGAAAATAATTGACCTTGTGTCAGAACCAGTTATTAAATGTCATACAAAACTAACATTTAAGCTAGTGTTGTTATTAAAATGCAATTCTTTCAAACATCATTTTTTTATACAAAATTCACCTTTCAAGTAAGAATTGGTAAAATTTTATAAAACCAAGATCCATCTTTTCATGAGATCACAGAAACATAAAAACATAAAACAGTAAATTTTATTATCAAAGCAACATACTTGATAATTTCTGTTGCTTCGTGTTCAGCCAAGTCATCCACTGACTGTATCTGAGGTCTGTTGAGGGCTGGTCGAGGAGGTGGTAATATTTCTTCCGGCTGTTTATATAGAAGCACACATTTCCCATTACATTTTAATTATTTGTCATGTTTTTTTTAATACATCTACTACAAAATCATAAATAAAAAATAATACAACCTCATTTGTGATAAAATTTGGCTACAAGCAAGATCTTATTTAAAGGATTGATATTTACAACTACCTGTATGTAAATTAAAACAATATTCTTTAATTACTGATTGGCATTATTTGATGCAAGTTTAAGAGTGTGTACCTCTTCTTCGTCCTCTTCATCATCATCTTCTTCCCCATCTTCTCTTGGGGCTACCTCATATCTAAATTATGTAAAAAACAACATTAAAGCAATACATTTTATGAAAAAACTGTTAAAAATCATAGCATTACAGATGATACCAGGCCAATATCCTTGCAATTGATAGTGACCAGCAGTGTTAATTGTATAGAATTACTGTAAAAAAGTCTAGTGGTAGTAATGGTAATCTTAGACTGAGAAGTCAATTTGCAGATGTTGAAAGTTATGAAAGTTATGAAGATTTGTTTAACAGTTTCATGAAAATCAAGTAAGAAATTATTTAAGTAAAGTGATGACAGCTTGAAATCTTCAGTAATAGTGATTTTGTTGCTGACCCAGGTAGGTCAAAACACAAACTTGTATATAAAGGATGTTTTGTTTCACAACAATCAGATATGAAAGGAAGTCTGTTTGGCAATGACACCAGAATTCTATTTATTACCTGGTTTTTGACCCTAGAAATTGAAACAAACTTCACAAGAGATAATGTTTTTATGAACACGTGCATGAACTTTTATGACTATCAGATAAGAACGAAATCTGAGGTGAGAAGAGATGGTGTCGGAACATGTTTGATCTTACCCGGGATGCATCTCTAACCAGGATTCAAGCTGACTGGACATTGGAGCATCTTCCCCACTCAGAACTTTACCAGTATTGGTTTCTATCACAGATATTCTTGGTTCACTCATGTTAGAACTCTCATCAGCATTCTGTAAACCAACAATATTCATCTAAAACCAAAGAGCCATCAACACAAACTGCTTTTAACACTTGTATCTTGTTTATAATATACTTCGCCATTTTGTAAAATGAATAATTGAATGTATAGATTGATCACATCCAGTTTTTAGAGAATAAGTCACAGATTATTTTCTTCTTGATGTACATCAAAATTGCTTGTCTTGGTCATAACTTCATTGTATGATGGAACAAGTGGTATTTGGTAAATGATAGTGATACTAAACAAAAAATTGAAGTGTGTACAAAAAAAAATAACAACTTTTAAACACATATATGACAAATATTGATTACATACATCAGGATTATCACTTGTTTCCTTCTTCTTTTTCTTCTTCCTTGCTTGTTTCTTTTTTCTTATATCCTCTTTATGATCCGATAACAAAGACATGAGGTTTGTGATGTATTCGTCAGTCTGGTGAAGGAGGTAGGCAAGACGCTTGTCTTTCTTTTGATCAATGAGTTTCCTGTAACCTTCTTCATCTTCAGCCTAAACGATAAATAAAATCAACTCTTGAGTTCATTACAATTATTCACACATCTCATAATCAAAGACATCAATTTTATAAGGAGTTCAATTTTCATCCCATTTTATCTTTATCTTTAAAGAAAATGGCAAATTCAGTATTGTTATAAATGAATATCACCATATGTCTCATATTCTTTCATTCATACACAAAGGGTGAATAATTTACGTTTACAATGGAATATAATGCTAATACACACTGATACATCAGCACACTTACCATGAGTCTCCTCATTCGCTCTTTCTCGAGTCGCTCTTGTTCCTTCTTCTGTTCCCTTTCTGTATTAGCATGGTGCACCATCACTGCTTTGTTCAGTTTGCTTATCTTGGCAGTCACATTGCGGTGGAATTCTTTAAAGTCTTTGGCATGCTGTAGCACAGCATTTAGATATTCCTACAAACGTAAAAATAGTGAAAATGAAAAAAAATGTTCAAGAAAATATTCATTATAACAAATATGTTTTTAAATTAATGCCTAAGGTGTGATAACAGCATGTAGTAATGGCTCACTTACATGTAACTCTGTCACCATTGGCCAAATAATATACCATCAGCTCAGAGATAATGTCTTAAAAGCATCATCCAATCAGAATTAAGATAGTAGTAAATATGTATTCAAATATGCATCGATTCCACTCATCCTCAAATTTTCAAATAATACATAAACCGACTAATTTAGATATGACATACAGGAGATATTGTACACAAAAGAGAATGAACTGAAAAAAATTATTCCAATATTTTTGCTTAAACAGCCATGGGATAAAATCTTTCAATTAATAATTGGTTAAAATATCAGGTTTTTCAGGAGTATAATCTTGTCGAAGTCCAGAACTAACCTGATGTTTCTGCCTGCGTCGTTTTTCATGCTCCAGTTTCTGCTGCTTCTCCAGCTTTTCTGTAACCCGTGCCTCCCTCAGTGACTGCCTCTTGCTCCTCTTATAGGCTTTTGTGTTCAGTGCTGTCTCCAACGTTGTGTCTTTTCTCATATAGGCTACAACCTCTGACCTCAACTACATTTAAAGAAAAAAGAAATTGTGCTTCAATTTTAACACACAAAATTTAACGGCACAAACATTTCAAACCTAACAGAGAAGTAACACTTGACTAAGTGAATTTCAATTAAAAAATAGACAGTGCGAATCTGTAACAATATAAAACTATCGGGAGTAGAAATATTTTCAAATAAATCAAGATTAAATTTTAAAGGTATGTCAACAAGTTAACCTGTATTGCTGTATTTTTACCTGTCGTTGGAAATTGAGTAATCTCAGAGCTCTAAACTCAATCATGGCTTTGATTTTCATATCTTCCTCCATTATTCCTGGTAGATATTCAAGCTCTTTTATTCTTGATGATATTCTGGATGAAATTCTGAAATACATAAAAATTAAATAGAAATAAGTCAATTATTCCATGACATTATGTCTCATTTTGATAGAAAATATTTATTTATAAAGTTATTTATGTTGGTCATGTGCAAAATTATTTCAATGCTCGGCTAGACTGCATTGAAACCTGCCTTAAAAACCACCTATCTACACAAACAACATGTCAATAACAACCTCCTTAAGAATACTTAAAAGGTTGTTTTCTATAAAATCTGTCTATCAACACCAGTTTACTACTTTTATTAAGATATGTTTCATTGTACATTGGTCATCTTGATATGGATCTTTTTTGTATAGTGCATATCTTTGATATATGATTAGGTTCTACCATCCGTCACAAAGAAAATCTTGCCTGTTTTCTCTTTCATTGAGAATCTCCAAAGGGTCCAGCCCCTGGGGTTTTGCAACAGGCGCAATCCGACTCTGCTTCTGCTGCATGGAAAGCATCGACTGGACAGCTGAAGGTGGTGTTTGCTGAGACTGAGGGCGGGGCTGTGAGGCTGGCTGGGCAGGCTGACCAGGTTGTCCCTGGGGTGGCCCACCTTGGTAATGCATATTCTGTGGAGGCATGTGAGGCTGTGGAGGTTGCTGAGGCATTCTTTGTTGTTGGTTAGAATCTGTAAGAGGCAAATATTGTAAATAATATCCTGCTTGAATTAAATTATTTCATATATTTTTTCTGATCGTATAAAATTTCTTTTTCACATTTACATCTCTTCTGTCCAATCTTACCAGTCATTGGTCTTGATCCGCTCCCGAACTGACGTTTTCCATCAATAGCCATTCGTACATTATCTGGAATGCTCTGGTTTCGTGCAAGCAGTTTGTAGGCCATGATCTGTCCCCTGAGTTGAGTAAGCTGGGGGGTTGAGAAGTTGTATCGGGATGGACCACTGCTCTGGTTTGGTGGCATGTTCTGCTGGCCTGGTTAATAAACAATTTATTAATAAGTTTGACATGCCTAATCTGTATACTAAGTTACTAACAGTCCTGGTTTATAATTATAGGATTTACAGCGATAAATATTGTTTTGCTTACAACAAATCAATTTACAATGGTCAATTCAATTAATCAATTACAGGTAAGTTCAGCATGAACAACTTCATATTTAAGTCATACCTTGCTGATTTTGGTCTTGGTCCATCCTGGGATTAGGTGGACCCTGTGATGAATGGCCGTTACCATGACTCATTGCCCTCATGTCCTCCATTGGCATAGAATGACCCATTGGTCCTCCAGAACTACCATGGTTTCCCATCCCAGTACTATTTCCTGGTATTGGTCCATTCATATCTGGTGCACCCATACCAGGAGATCCCCCAGTGCTACTGGGCATCCCTTGTCCTCCCTGGTTTGCCATGTTGTATCCACCCATATTAGGCCCACCAGACATGTGTAGACCGGATGGCTGACTGACATTTGGTCCTGCACTGCTGGAGCTATTTGGCATGTTTTGAGGTAAATTCATGTTTGGTGGACCACTTGGAGGTGCTGTCATATTTGGTCCTCCCAGCGCAGGGTTAGGCATACTAGAACCAGACATTCCCATAGACCCATTGGGCATACCTTGGTTTGGTCCCATGCTTCCCATCCTATGTGGCTGGCCTCCGCCCATATTCTGACCCCCTGGGCCTGGCATACCTTGCTGACCAGAGTGCATGCCTTGTGGACCGCCAGGCATCATGCCTGGGCCACCAGACATTCCTGGTGGCCCACCAGGCATGCTGTGAGAGGAGCCTGGCATTCCTTGATGACCTCCCATGCCTGGTGAAGGGGAGGTAGCCATCCTCTGACCCTGGTTTTGTGATCGAGGGCCCTGCATACCATGGTGTTGTGGCCCGCCTGGCATTCCCTGGGGCATACTACTAGGCATTCCTGGTGGGTGCATCCCAGATCTGGCCCTGTCAGCCATCGCCATCAGCGTTGCATATCTTGGATCTTCTTGCATCCCTTTTTCTTCCATCTGATTCATTGCCTGAAGAGTTCAATACAATGAAATTTATTGCATGCCAAACTATAGGGGAAATATTGCCAGTGTTGTCTGGATTAAATATTGTTTTAATTTGAAATAATGGCAAGATATGGATATTCTTTCAAAAAGGCCAAACTGCAAGTGAATTGATAAATTCATTAAGTCACAATGTTCATTATCCGACTCATATTTTTGGGTTCATTCATAATTGAGAAACAAATAAAGACTAAGTAGTAACCTTCTGAATCATTTGCATGTTGTCCTGGACCTGGTTCTGCTGTGGGTAACCTGGTACAGGTGGTGGGGGGCCAGGCATCATCTTGTCTTCCCCTGTAGCCATCATGCCACAGAGGATGAAAGCTTCCTGGCCTAATATGAAATACAAAAATAAAGTTTAGAAAGCATTTTCTTTCTACAGAGAAGAGTATCTATATACATACTGTGGACAACTAAATGTTTGCTTTGGACCACTTATGGAGCTGATTTTTGCAAAAGCTAGTTTCTGCAGTATTTATTTCATATTCTGTCAATGTCTGTGCAAATTTTGAAATGTTTATATAGAAATTTTGAAATGTTTATATAGAAAGCATGAAATTAAATATAAATCCCCATTTTCACACCGCAAAAATGTCCACATGAAATTTGTGTCACTCTTTTTCCCAGTACATTTAAAACCAATATTCTTTCTTCCTGTCAGTCAGATAATATGTTTAGATTTACTTACACATGTCTCAATAAACATGTAAGTATATTTCATTTGTTGGTTTCAGTAATAGAAAGTTTATTAGAAATGATGAGTTTGAAATTTTTTCTAATCACATTTTCTTTTTTTTTTACATAAAATCTACCAGTCATTAGATGGAATTTAACACCCCTGCATATGTGCAAGATTCATTATACTTTTTTATTCTGTCAGTAGTAACTGTTCAACACACTTTATTAAATAAAATAATGGCACAGCAATGTAAGGAGTATATTTCTATAATATTTAATGCTAAATCAAGGTCCAGGTTATGGCCATGTTTACTGAAACTTACTCATGGTTTAAAGTACATTTCCACATTAATTATTCAGAGATGTCATTTAACTATAGTATTTTATGAATATTTATTGACACATAACAAGAGTTATTAAACTTATTATACCAGTTATATAATCTTTCATTCTTCCTTTCATTAATTCAAATCTTTGAATTGTAAACAAGAGGTTTAAACTAGTGATTTAGCAATTTTACAAAGAAAATTTTGATGTTTACAATTCATCTGAAATGTTGTTTGCTATAATGAACCAGACTATTACATATCATAATTTTCTCAGATTGTTTTTTTTACATTTCTGCAACTGACATGAAATTTTTTCTAACATTTTCCACACTGCTTGTACAAGATTTTTGAAAAGATCAAGCAAATTTTCCATTAAATGACCGGTTCCTCCATGCTTGCGTGAACCATTGAGGTTGTGCTAGTAAATATAATCCTATCACCTGTTAGATAGAAGTATTCTTGGAGTTGTTACAGTTTCATTTGACAAAAACATAAAATTTCATTGATTATGTCATCATTTAATCCAAAACAGAATTTGCTAAATGCAATTTGATGATTAGTGAAACAAAGTCAACTGAAAATGTATTAGTTTATATTAAACGTATCACTAGCTATGGATTGACACTCCCTAAATATTTGACATAATCAAACCAGACGATAGAGATGAATTTTTAGTTTTGTAACTTGCAAGGATAATTTAAATACCAATTCTTCAATCTAAGAATACTCTGCATCAACTATGGCTAAATAACACCTATGGATACTGATATTTTCTGCATACTAGAATGTATAATAAAAGGACTGAATTGTGTTAAACATGAAGTCACAATATTTTAATGGTTACTTAAACTTACTTTGTACATGGCAATAATGTGGACACAGTGATTGTTTATAAAACCTTAGTAATGAGAAGGAAACTGTTGACAGTATCTGATAACAACTTATGATAAAATAGAAAAAAATCACAAAGGAAAAATATGCATATATATTAAAAGTATTAATTCAATTATAATTACCCTTGAATAGACTTGTATATTTATACACTTAATAAAGTATAAACTAAAGGTTTGTCCTAGTTAACTTTTTTAGCTTCACGATGATATGAAAAAGCAACGCGGCCGTGAATCTACTTTTACTTTGCCTATAAAATACATAATTAACGTAAACAAAGTACACCACTGATTCCATATCCTGCTGATACGGTACACCGGTAACACAACGCGACACCCGTACGGGATAAGACGTAATTCGCGTTTTTTCAAAATTCACACGGTACTTTGACTATTTAACACGTAAAAATACCTGAAATATGATGATTATTATTAATGAAAATATCAGTTTTAAGATAAACGAGCGACAGTAAAAGATCGAAGGAGTGTACAGCGACACTACCAGTACGAGGCCATGTTTGATCCTGGCAATGAGCAGAGACATTTTAAACGTTCATATTCACAATTTACACATAATCCGTCGTATCATATGATCCCTTACTCAACTATTATAATTCTTTAACTCATACTTTCTGAAAAATACACAAACACTTTCAGACGATTATGAACACAACGGACTCGACGTATGGAAGGATCGACCAGAACAGTGTCGGCCGACGATCAACAAAGACACAACACCAGCACCAATAAATCCCATTTTTCCGCCTTTATAGGCCACTTTGAATAAAGAAATGCTCCTGTCACAGTACCTCAAGCTGCAATACACAACTTAACACTCTGTTTACGCAGAGCGACCACGCTGCTTACCGGCTTTAGGGACTTTTCGTTCCTACAGTGGCACAGTGTAGATCAAAGAGTCGATCGGTAATATTCTTTATCGTCACACCGCGCACTGAGTGCGGCGCAGCCCACGCGACCTTGGCGTTTACGAAGAATAGCTATAGTCTATTTCAAGATTACGTCAGCGAGGTCAGGACCGTGACACGATCGTCGGACCTGAGCGGTCATTTACATGTCATGTTGTATTTGTGAACAAATGATACATCACCTAATAGATTTTTCAATGATGAGCAACAAAAACGATTCGAATAAATGAAGGATAAGTGTTTAACACGATCAACCCATGTGTAGGATGCCGTGTGACTGTGCTAATGACCCAAATAGCACGTTGCATCTTTGGCAGCCGTCTGCATTTTTTCATGACTGTCTCGAATGAAAATTTACGTTTGGTTGTTGCATATGTATATTTCCGTAGCAATTTCCTATTAGAACACATTTATTGCATCAATGACATACATTTTATTGGAAAGAGCGCAATATACTTTTCTCTGTAATTTTTTGTATGGTTAGCTTGAGTGTTAAACAGGAGTTTCGGCATAAGAACGAAGGTATCAGGCTAGGACTTACGGTAGAAATTGCATGAACGAAAATTTCCTTTATTCGCCTTATGAAGTCACTGTATGCAGAACAATTTCGATGAAAAAATAATCATTCTTATTTGTTTAATTGCAATAAAACGAGTACGTCCCAAAGTGCGGAACTCGGCAAGTCCAGTACTAGTTGTAACATCTTCGAATGGCTTGTAGTCGAGAGTGTAGAACGTTTCTTCTTTTTTTCTTTGAACGAACATACGACAAAAACATGAGTATAATTACAGGGACAAAAACATTACAACATGAATTAAAAAAAACCCATACATGTACTATACTGTAAACACAGAAAAAGAGTTTATCATTTGGAAAGCATTTTGCACATAATAGGCGCATTGTACACGGTAAGCACACCAGCAAATGGTAATATAAACACAATAGCTCTGTTTGTTTGTTTGTTTGATTTTGTTTAACGTCCTATTAACAGCTAAGNCTGCCGAAGACACCCAGCAGGACGCCCCACCCGGTCACATTATACTGACAACGGGCGAACCAGTCGTCCCACTCCTAATTTGCTGAGCGTTAAGCAGTAGTATAAACTACCATTTTTAATGACTTTGGTATGTCTCGGCCAGGGGACAGAACCAAAAGCCTTCCTCACATGGGCGAACGCTCAACAAATGGCCAAAAGTGAGGCATTGTCAAGGGAGACATTAGGAAGAAGAAAGTTATTTAGAAAGGAGAGAAGAGATAAGGTCCCAAATTTAGTTGCCTCTTACGATCATGCAATTGGGGGCAGCAGGTACAATTATAGCATTTGCATACAGCACATAAAAACAAAACTAATCACATGGAAAGCTTATTAGCACGAAGTAGGCACATTTGCACACTGTAAGCACACGGTAAAGCACACGGTAAAGCACACTAGCACATGTCTGAGCACATCAGCATACTGTTAGCATACAAAATTACGCCATAACTACAAAAAGAGCAAATAATATTGAATTGTATTTAATTCGGAAACTGATTTAAATATTAAAGCTGCACTATTGGATTTTCTCAGTGACATATTCGATGGGTCACGGTAAGTAGTTAAGTAAGTTCCAGATATCAAACCTGAGACTGACTTATTGAAATTAAGATTGATAGACAGTTGAACATATATATATATATTAACAAAGAGCTACTCTGAGATCAAAGCCAATACATTTTACCGTTATGCTGCCCTGCGATCCTCCTAAATCAAAGCATTACTCTGAAATCTTAGGATTCCGCAACAGTTTCCAAACTAGTCAACTCCTATATCATAAATATACAATACAGCTTAATTGTGACTCAGCAAAGGACCTCAGGGATTTTATCTGTTTTACAAGATACAATAATCTATATTTTAAAGTATCATACACGCAAACAAGAAACGTACGCGCTTTAATATGAGCTATTATTGCGACAAACGTAAATTAAATGAAAAGGACATTAAAATATTCTTAATAAATATAGATCTAGTGTTGTGATGAAAATAAATTAAGAAAAAAAGTAAAATGGGATGCGATCACAAATAGGTAATATAAAGAATAATAAGTTACTCAAAAAGGTAAAAATTTAATAGTGAACAATTACTATTATGTCTCCAATATAACGACAATAGTATGTCCAAACTAGATTTGAATGTCTATTGAGCTTGGCGGTCAGGAATTCGTCTGCTATCAACCGGACTTATGGTGACAAGTAACGGCTACTCACACCTCTTTAATGGTAGGGACGTCGTTATCGTCACAAAATCAGCTAGTTTTTGTTCAAATATTTCAATCCCAGATTGAATAAGTAAGAATTGATTGATAATGTAGTGTTACATATAGCCATTGTACTGTATGTCCTGCGGTCACGATTGCGTCGTCTGCAATGCCATTTGATGAAACAGACTATAACTTTTTTAGCCGATGGTCAAATCGATTTATGTCCCCTTTCATAGGGAACCAATGAAAACACTTACGTGAATGGCGTCCATGGAGGCGGGCGCTTTGAGCTTTCTATCGTGTGTATCGATAATATCCAGACAGGTAAGGGCACTCACACAACTTTAAATAAGTGTCATACTCTATATTTTCATAATTTACGGTGTAGAAACTGGATCGAAATAACCGCCTCACTGAAAAATGGAAGGGTTATGTTTTGTTGTGAATCAAACAAGCATGTCTCAACCTGAAATTTGACAGATGCAGTAGATGCCATATTTATGCCTACCAGAAACTAACCTGAGTCATGTAACGTCACAGTAGACCACGGTATATCCATGATTGCTACCGGTGGTCTAAGTTGGGTCCATTTGGTCTAACTTACATGTGAACACACATGCCAAGAGCTGCACTATATAAAATAGGCACTATAGTCACCTAGGTTCGGTTTTAGATTTAAACTATCATTCGATCAGCACCCAACAATATGAGTATTGTAGCCCCCAGGATATATAGTTAAAGCAAGAAACCTTTACAAACACACAGCTATACACAGAGAAAAAAATACAGAGAACATCACCGACCTTGGCCAGTAACTCTTGACATGATTGACAGTTTGATATTAATTAGAGCTATAGTATCATCACGATCTTCAAAGTGTCGCTGGATGAAGGCAGGATGATTGAAAGCAGTGATAATACCCATCTTTGAAAGGGGACAAGCACGCAGGAGCAGCAACTTATAGTCCGGCGTCTGTAGCTACCATACATACAAGATCTTAGAGCACATCATACCAATATCAAAGCCAATTATAACAAAAGTAAATAAACTTGCCAACAAACAAAATGCATTTAGACCTATATAGATCTTCTGGGAAACAATTGATTAAAACAATACAAAGCAGGGAAAATCCGGGAACTTGAGAGCTGTGGGCCCTTTTTTAGCCCTTTTTAGTCAATAACAAAACTATTAAAGGGTTGTCATTCTATATAAAATTAACAGAAAATCTGAATATGAAGGGGTCAAGGGCCCAAGACCTGTGGACAGCCTATCAGATGGAGAGGGGTTTTGCCATACTTGATGATAAGGTCCAGCCACACAAGAAACTTGTGCAAAAGATGGAGTACTAAGGAGTCGGAAGGAAGAAGACACAATATTAGGTGGAGTTTAATCCAGACAAATGCACCACCATTCACATCATAACCCAGAAAAATACCATGATAACCAAATATAAAATCTGTGTCTAGACTCTACTGGACCAGCAGGAGTTACCATCAGCTGGGATTTACACTTAAACTCAAAAAATGCCAACATAACCAGGGCAAATCACTGGGATTCAAAACACAAACATTAATTACCAACATCGTCATAGCAAACGGATCACTGGGATTCAAAACACAAACATTAATTGCCAACATCGTCATAGCAAACGGATCACTGGGATTCAAAACACAAACATTGCCAACATCACCATGGCCAACGGATCACTGGGATTCATTTCAATATTAAAATGCTTTCAGATGGCTTTCATAGGCAATATGAATGCAAACTGGACAAAAACGAATTCACACTGAGTAGAGAATATTAAGGATGAAAAGTAGTATGCATGATCCCTTGGGTCATAGTTACACATGTGCCAATTTGAGATGGATTGAAAAAATAAAATGGCTTTCAGGCCATTGACTTGTTTTACTACTATTTCTCAGTCACAACACAAACATTTTCACATTCAAGAGTTCTGCTTTTACTGTAAGTCTTTAATAGACTAAGAATTGAATAATTTAAATATGTAACATGTACATTATTTTCAAATTTCAGACCTTGTAAGGGAACAAAATGTCCTTTGTTCGAGTGCGTAGAACCCATTCAGCTACAGGAATTCCTCGTAAGAAGAGACCAGTTCGAAGAAAACCTGTTTGGGATGTGAGTGTGCCTGTTATCGATAGTATATTGTGAATTATTGCAGTTAAGTCTTTAATTTGACTAAAAAAGTTACAAGAAATTACAAATATCTATGAAATTTCTCTGAACATAAATTTATGTATACTAGGTGCATGCATTTCAGTTTTCAATTTTTCAATACCGCGTAATTTGTTTTGGGTTCACTTTCAATTTTAAGAAAATGAAAGGTGATTTCATTATTATGCCATCACTAAATGTTTTTTTTTCAAAATGTTTATAGGACACTGTAAACGATTTAACAACACTGAAAGCAACACCAGATGAAATCGTAAGTTGGTCAAATTAATTATCAATTCTCCTTTTACAGGTTGAGGTACAATCAATTTACTGTAAAATACAGACGTAGGTGTAATATAAAATAAAATCTGTACAATATGTTGTTGTCCTGAAGGCAGAAATTTACGCTAGCACGTTAACCAGACAGGAATATAAATCAGAATGAGTTATACAATGTTTCAATTATTCACAAAATAAAAGGAAAAGGAAAAAGATTTCCTGAGTCTTTAAAAGAATACATATTGATGTTACCGTTTTGATTCTAATAATTGCCAAGACGATTATTTTAGCATAATAAAATGAAAGTAGAAGGTAGGCAATTATTGGAATCGATGATATCAATCACACATGAAGTTAAGAGGTGGGTGATAAGAACATGGGCTATTATTAGAACCAATACGGTAAGTGATAATTATATATTTCATTTTATTGCACCGTACATATTCTGAATGTAAGCAAGTATTTTTCGTCTCTTTTCTTTTTTAGGTATATAGAAAAGTGTCTCACCAGTCAAAATATGCCCTGGCTACACGACTGCAAACACAGAAAGACCTACAACAGAAAAGTGTGTACAGTAAATAATTACACAAGTTACAATGGATTGGTGAATACGGTATACTGAAATATAAGGATTTACATTATGATGAAAATACTGTAGTAAGATTCACCATGTCAGATGATGTTAAGTGATTTAACTGCCTACTAGTCTCTAGATAGTGGGTCATATATATACATAACTGAAAACTTAGTATTGATGAATGACGATGAACTTGTAATCCCTTCTGATGACATCCAAGATGAGTAATAGGGTAGTTAAATTTGGTATCATCTTACTGTTTTAAATGATTTTAATTCATCACATTAGAGCTATTGAATTATTTTCTATGGAGGATATTCTGAAATGAATCATTGAATGTTTTCATCTTTTAAAGTTGATTTTCACATTCTAGCTCTAAATTGTCCATTAAAATGATGTTTGTGATTCTATTTCTTTTTCAGAGAAGAAGGCAGCAGATCTGAGCATTTCAAATGCAGAAGCCAGACAACTTGCCATTATGAAGGAGGTTCTGTATGACCAACAACAGGTAATTCATTGCAGGGATTAGCTGTATGTCTGGAATACAATGAGACATGGCTTGATAAGTACACGTAGAAATGGGACAATAAATGCTCTTATAAAGTTGTACCTGTAATGATATTAGAAAACTCTCAAAATATTATAAGGGAATACTTTTGCCATGTAGTTAAAGTCATCTGACATGTAAGACAGGGGCTGTGGGATTGGTACCTGGTGTTGATGTCCAGAACCTAGTGTTTTCCTTTACGCTGCAATGGAACTCTATGTGTGGTGTTTTGATTTACAGTGATGATGTAATGCCCTTCATTTCATTTGCCACCTCTCATAATTCCAGCATATTTCAATGTCCTTCTTTTTCTAAAAAATATTCTTAATATATCTCCAATGAACTTTGAGATATTTTCCTGGACTGACAACTGAGATAAAAGGAAGATTTTGTGTAACCAAAGACTGTTATGCTGTACACATAGAGACATAACATATAGAGACCATAACAAATAGTGACATTACCTACAGAGACATAACAAATAGTGACATTACCTACAGAGACATAACAAATAGTGACATTACCTACAGAGACATAACATAGAGACATAATAAATGGTGATATTAGATAGAGGCATAAAATACAGAGACATACAGACATAACATAGAGACATAACAAATAGTGACATTACCTACAGAGACATAACAAATAGTGACATTACCTACAGAGACATAACATAGAGACTTAACAAATAGTGACATTACCTACAGAGACATAACATAGAGATATAACAAATAGTGATATTACCTACAGAGATAAAACATATAGTGACATTACCTACAGAGATATAATATAGAGACATAACAAATAGTGATATTACCTACAGAGGCATAATATAGACACATAACAAATAGTGACATTACCTACAGAGATGTAGTATAGAGACATAACATATAGTGACATTACCTACAGAGACAACAAATAGTGACATTACCTACAGAGACCTAATGTACTGACCCAAGCGGAGACATAACATACAGAGGCATAATATACAGACATAACAAATAGAGACAACATATACAGACATAAGGTATACAGAGGCATATTAAATAGAAGCATAACAAACTGGTTCCATTAAAATACTTTAAAGCAGACACTTGAAGAGAGATGTCAGCATAACTAGGAATACTTTTCTGATCCGTTCCAGTTGATTTATGGCCTTAAACTAATAGGTTTAATGCAACGTTTTACCTTTTATTTGAAATTATGTCCACAAATTAAGCTTCATGATATCATATTTGTGATTCCAGTTTCAAAATGCGATATCAAAGTCAGATAAGATGATGGCGTCAGTGAAGGACATGTTTGGTGATGACCCTAGGGTTTGTATAATATAGTCATTGGTTGATCACCTTTGGCTCTAGTCTTTGTCCAAATAATGATAAAAATGATTGCAAGATGATGATCATTTTCACTAAATTTGCAAACATATGTATGCTAAATACGTTTATGTATCCGTGTGTAAATTAGATGTCGAGCATTTATGCCTAGTGAGATACAACCTTTTGGCACATACATGTTTGGTTCAAGTATGCAGTCACATGTATGAGCAGGATGATGTTTGTCATAATGAAAAGTCAATTTTAAAACATGCAATATCCAAATAATCGCCTCATTAAAATCAGTCTCATATCAAATCTGTTTGATGAGATTAGAAATGCAGGATGCAAGCATTTTGAAATATTTTCAAATACTTTCAGAGATTTGCTGGTTTTCCCAATGTCACTGCGGCCCCAGACCCTGATGGTGTCGACAGGTTTGTAATGATTCTTTTCTAACTAATTCTTTTGTGAAGAACAGTGGCAGCTTCCTATAGGTATTTCTCCAACTGCTCAACATTTTATTTTGCATACAAACATACCAGTATTACTAAATTTGACACAGCATTTTCAACAAGGTCCGTCACTGTATAGACAAGACGTGAACAATTTTTTTTGCAACACTCTGCTAAGAGCTTTGTCAAAAGTGGCTCGAGATGCTGGTGAGTCGAACCCCTGCCTTCCAGCACTCTGAGGTTAAAACACAACCAATCTCTCTAAGCCTTATAATTTGGTGACAGGCAGTGACAAAAGACTAATTACAAGTCTTAATTTCAAAACATATACTGTAAATGTTTTATCGTCTTTAAAAATAAATGGATAAAATATTTCAAATACGCTGCTTGTCAAAAACATGTCAATACAGTATTAAAAGCACATAAGTATGGTTTCAACTGCCTGCCTGTCATCTTTTAGAAATAGTACGGTTTTTTTTAATCGAAAGTTTCAAGATTGAAAAAGTGAACCTCCTCAGTTGCAGTTCAAAATTGTACATCATTGACATGTTTTAGTAAGAGCCATTATCTAGGTGTTAATGTTTAAACTACAGGACATTTCATCATGTACATTGTATTTCATATATTTCCAATTTCCCTTAAACATCATTGTCATTTTTCAATCAAAAAGCACATCATCGTGATATGTTGTTGAAATAACAATTAGTGTTTAATAATAATAACAATAAAACAAAATAAGTGTTACACCCGACTATCAAGCTTGTCTGGATCAACCTGTATCATGTGTCTTTATCTTGGATTACACTATGCATTACAACATTTTTGTACCGACACGTTTTGTTTTCGTGCAAATGTGACTTTAGTTTTAACCCAATAGGATCAGATTGCCAAACTAAACAGACTAGTGAAATTAGTGAATTTTTTTCTCCATAAAACACATTTTGAAAAAAGGTGTGCTGACAAAGAATTGCCTTTGAACATTTTTGTTTAACTATGTAAATATAAGGGCATATAAATATCCTTTATTATCATTATGGGCAGTGACAGTCATATAAAAATAAATGAGAAACAACACTATACGATGTTTGAATTTTTCACTGTTTACCAGTGTATACATATATACGTTTGTGTGTTCTAGAAACACAGAAGCACCTAGTTGTACAAAAATATCCCTTTCTTTTGAGGTACAGATCATACCATCCTTTGATAACGTCTTATTAGCAATCCTCACAACCTGGTGTTTTCCATGGCCTTTGGCCCCTTGATTTGATAAATATGATTTAATATAAGACACTAAATCACTTGTGTACTCTTTATGTTTGACAGGACAGCTAGCCTTTACGCAGATCACCCTGATATCAAAACACGCATGGAGGCCCTTAGTCGGTCACTAATGGATGGTTCAGCACTCAATGACTTTGAGACTGACTCAGGTGTGGGATACATTCTGAATTTCATCATGCTTATAAGTTGGCATTTAAAAAAAAAAAAAATGGATAAATCATCCCCTCCCCTTGAGTAAAAAAGAAAGAAAAACAGACATAGGTTAATATCAATTATAAAAGACTAATATATAATTAAATTTACATCAGAAGTAAGCAATAGTTACGAAAACTTTGAAATGCTAGAAAATTTATAAAACTGACTTGTTTCTGTTGAAATTTTAGTGTTGTAATTTCTTTGTTATAGTTGAATAGCTTATTAGAATGATGACTTGTAGATACAGAACATTGTGCTGGCATTGGAGTCATTGTATTAACAGTTTCCTATATATTTCCTCCTAGATGATGAAGCAGTTGCTCCTGAGCCGATTTCTTACCAACCTCAAATGAATATGGAGCGGTTTGAGAAGTTCCTGGCCCACGAGGAGAAGAACAATACTCTCAGCACTATCAGTGGTCAGGCCCAGATTAGTCAGCTGGCCCAGGGTCCTATACAGAGTACACAGATTCAGGACACGACCAGTCTACAGACCTCCTTAGGTAATGTCAGTCTCACACCTCAGTAGGTAATGGATGTCAGTCTCACACCTCAGTAGGTAATGGATGTCAGTCCCACACCTCAGTAGGTAATGGATGTCAGCCTCACACCTCAGTAGGTAATGGATGTGTCAGTCTCACATCTCTATAGGTTACAGTCTCACGCCTCAGTAGGTAATGGATGTCAGTCTCACAACTCTATAGGTAACAGTCTCACACCTCAGTAGGTAATGGATGTCAGTCTCACTCCTCAGTAGGTAATGGATGTCAGTCTCACACATCATTAGGTAATGGATGTCAGTCTCACAACTCTATACGTTACAGTCTCACACCTCAGTAGGTATGTGTGACAGTCTCACACCTCTATAGGTTACAATCTCACACCTCAGTAGGTAATGGATGAGGCAGTCTCACACCTCTATAGGTTACAGTCTCACACCTCAGTAGGTATGTGTGGCAGTCTCACACCTCTATAGGTTACATTCTCACACCTCAGTAGGTAATGTGTGGCAGTCTCACACCTCTATAGGTTACAGTCTCACACTTCAGTAGTTAATGGATGTCAGTCTCACAACTCTATAGGTTACAGTCTCACACTTCAGTAGTTAATGTATGTCAGTCTCACACCTCTATAGGTTACAGTTTCACACCTCAGTAGGTAATGAATGTCAGTCTCACAACTCTATAGGTTACAGTCTCACACCTCAGTAGGTAATGGATGAGGCAGTCTCACACCTCTATAGGTTACAGTCTCACACCTCAGGAGGTAATGAATGTCAGTCTCACACCTCTATAGGTTACAGTCTCACACTTCAGTAGTTAATGGATGTCAGTCTCACACCTCTATAGGTTACAGTCTCACATCTCAGTAGGTAATGTGTGGCAGTCTCACACCTCTATAGGTTACAGTCTCACACCTCAGTAGGTAATGTGTGGTGGTCTCACACCTCTATAGGTAATGAATGTCAGTCTCACACCTCTATAGGTTAGTCTCACACCTCAGTAGATAATGTGTGGCAGTCTCACACCTCTATAGGTTAGTGTCACACCTCAGTAGATAATGTGTGGCAGTCTCACACCTCTATAGGTAATGAATGTCAGTCTCACACCTCTATAGGTAATGGATGTCAGTCTCACACCTCTATAGGTTACAGTCTAACACCTCAGTAGGTAATGTGTGGCAGTCTCACACCTCAGTAGGTAATGAATGTCAGTCTCACACCTCTATAGGTAATGAATGTCAGTCTCACACATCTATAGGTAATGGATGTCAGTCTCACACCTCTATAGGTTACAGTCTCACACCTCAGTAGGTAATGAATGTCAGTCTCACACCTCTATAGGTAATGAATGTCAGTCTCACACCTCTATAGTTAATGAATGTCAGTCTCACACATCTATAGGTAATGAATGTCAGTCTCACACCTCTATAGGTGACAGTCTCACACCTCAGTAGGTAATGTGTGGCAGTGTCACACCTCTATAGGTAATGAATGTCAGTCTCACACCTCTATAGGTAATGAATGACAGTCTCACACCTCCATAGGGAATGAATGTCAAGTCTCACACCTTCATAGGTAATGAATGTCAGTCTCACACCTCTATCAGTTACAGTCTCATACTTCAGTAGGTAATGTGTGACAGTCTCACACCTCTAAAGGTAATGTGTTGCAGCCTCACACATCTATAGGTTATGTGTTGTAGTCTCACACCTCCATAGGTTATTTGTGACAGTCTCACACCTCCATAGGGAATGAATGCCAAGTCTCACACCTTCATAGGTAATGTGTGACAGTCTCACATCTCTATAGGTAATGTGTTGCAGTCTAACACATCTATAGGTTATGTGTTGCAGTCTCACACCTCCATAGGTAATATGTGGAAGCCTACACACTTCAGTAGGTATTGTGTGACAGTCTCACACCTCAGAAGGTAATGTGTGGCAGTCTCACATCTCCATAGGTAATGTGTGGAAGCCTACACACTTCAGTAGGTATTGTGTGACATTCTCACACCTCAGAAGGTAATATGTGGCAGTCTCACATCTTCATAGGTTATGTTTTGTAGTCTCACACCTCCATAGGTTATTTGTGACAGTCTCACACCTCCATAGGTTATTTGTGACAGTCTCACACCTCCATAGGTAATGTGTGACAGTCTCACACCTCCACAGGTTATGTGTTGCAGTCTCACACCTCCATAGGTAACGTGTGGAAGCCTACACACTTCAGTAGGTATTGTGTGAAAGTCTCACACCTCAGAAGGTAATGTGTGGCAGTCTCACACCTCCATAGGTAATGTGTGACAGTCTCACATCTCAATAGGTAATGTGTGGCAGTCTCACACATCTATAGGTTATTTGTTGCAGTCTCACACCTCCATAGGTAACATGTGGAAGCCTGCACATCTCCATAGGTAATGTGAACCACCCTACACATCTCCATACTTAACATGTGGCAGCCTACACACCTCCATAGGTAACGTGTGGCAGCCTACACATCTCCTTAGGTAACGTGTGGCAGTCTCACACCTCTATAGGTAACGTGTGGAAGCCTACACACCTCCATAGGTAACGTGTGGAAGCCTACACACCTCCATAAGTTATATGTGGAAGCCTACACACCTCCATAGGTTATATGTGGAAGCCTACACACCTCCGTAGGTAATGTGTGGAAGCCTACACACCTCCGTAGGTAATGTGTGGAAGCCTGCACACCTCCATAGGTAATGTGCAGAAGCCTACACACCTCCATAGGTAATGTGTGGAAGCCTACACACCTCCGTAGGTAATGTGTGGAAGCCTACCCACCTCCATAGGTAACGTGTGGAAGCCTACACACCTCCGTAGGTAACGTGGGGAAGCCTACACTCCTCCATAGGTAACGTGTGGAAGCCTACACACCTCCATAGGTAAAGTGTGGAAGACTACACACCTCCGTAGGTAATGTGTGGAAGCCTACCCACCTCCGTAGGTAATGTGTGGAAGCCTGCACACCTCCATAGGTAATTTGCAGAAGCCTACACACCTCCATAGGTAATGTGTGGAAGCCTCCACACCTCCATAGGTAACGTGTGGAAGCCTACACCCCTCCATAGGTAACGTGTGGAAGCCTACACACCTCCATAGGTAAAGTGTGGAAGACTACACACCTCCGTAGGTAATGTGTGGAAGCCTACACACCTCCATAGGTTATATGTGGAAACCTGCACACCTCCATAGGTAACGTGTGGAAGCATACACACCTCCATAGGTAATATGTGGAAGCCTGCACACCTCCATTAGTAATATGTTGAAGTCTAACACCTCCATAGGTTATGTGTAGCAATGTCAAACCTACATAGGCTATGTTTGGAAGTCTCACAGGGCCATAGCTAGTGTGTGGAAGTCTCATGAAAAAACATTTATCTTGTGTAGATTTTCATATGTCCTAGCTAATCCACCTTAATGAAATTTTAAACAAAATTAGGTCTGTTCTTATTTCAGGAAGTGCATGTGAAACCCCAAAAAGGAACCCGAATGAGTCTGTTTCAATTCTGAAAACCCCAAGGTCTGCAATCAATGATACAAAAAAGATCAAGAGAACAAGAAAAAGAGTGACTCCTGCTAAATCTCCACAACACAACAACACGTCAGCTTTCAACCTGACAGATCTACGCAAGGTAACAGCTAACATATGGAATGAACGTGTTATAATTGCTGAAAAATATTTCTGATTGAACTGCTTTTCTGGTTAAACTGCCTCTCTACACTGTAGCAAACACATGTGGTAGTCATTTTCAGTTGGTATTACACAACTGCTGATTTTGAGGGTAAGCTTTAGTTTGCTAAATGCCTGCTTTGATGTTGATTATCAGGTGTTGGAGAATCTCCAGGATGAAATTGCCGGGTTTGAGAAACAGACAGGACATCGTGCTCCAGCCGAAAAACACCGACAGGAAACCTTCTCTGGATACACACTGTCACTCGTTGACTCTGTTACCAAACTCAGTCGATATCTCAAAGAGGTAGGTAGCTGTCTTTCACCAAAGTAGGTCAATTTCTCAAAAATGTGGTTGTCCTGTTGCTCTTGGCCCTAAATGACCTACTTTGTTGACAGCCATAAAATAATGCAAAAACAAATCTTGTCTCTCACAAAAGTTAGAAGTGGGAGAGCCATTATATCAAAGAGGTGGCTGTCTGTCACGCTTTCATAACAATACTGATAGAGATAAAACCATTACACAGTTAGTGAATTAAAAGTATTCTATCTGCTTTGCAAAAGATAATTTTTATGAAATACAGCATAACTTGTCTAAATTGTTTTATCTGTAAAATTTCTTTAAACAAGATGTTCAACTTTGTCTTACTGTTGACGTTTCTATGAAAAGTAAAACTAATTTATCCAAAAACGGTGAACGTGGTAACCAGAACGATTGAATATTTATTCCTGTTGAATTTTACTATGACATGTTTCACTGCACTGAAATATGCTGGTATAATTGTAATATTAAGAAAGGTCTCACTGTACTTTTAAGACAGGTTTCATCGCATGATTTAGACAGGCTTCACTGTACTGTTAGTGTTAAGACAACTTGCACTGTACTGATCAGACATGTTACATTGTATTGATAACTCAAGTCTGATTAATTTCTCAAAACACTGCATGTATCCTCAATTACATGTTAACATGGTCTGTTATTGCACTCTTTACATTAGACTTTATATGTCAAATTCTCGGATGTGAAGTTTCTCTTGGAAAGCTTAAGTGGGTCATCTTTAATGTTAAATCTGTGTCTTACCTTACACAGAACGATCTGCGTCTGAAGGCAGAAACAATAGTGAGGGAGCAGCTGATGCAGGATGTGTCCCAGTTAGCAGCGTTGATAGATGCTCTCACATCGGTAAGCGTTGGAGAAACACCCAAGAAAAGATATTTTTAGTCTCTGTAAAACTCAATATTTCTCACAAATCTTTGACAGCTAGTTAAATATCAAGTTTCTTTGTTTTTCAACTATAAAGAAGAAAGCTTTATCAACTGAAATTAAACACTCTTGCTGTGCAAGATGGTAGCCCATGTGATCAGACATCTGGGAATTTCACTGGGCTGTCTTGGTAAAAGCTATCACCTGGGCCACCGGACCACCCAGCTAGTTATATTGTAGTAAGGGTAGAATAGAAATAGTGTAAATCATTTGTTTTTTGGTATGACTGCTTCATAGCATTTGGTTGCTCTATCTTACCGGGTATACAGAGAAAAAAATCAAAAGAACTTAGTGGAACTCATCTTCTTGATTATAACTGATGCAATGGTGGTACTCTTTACCTTAAAGAAATCTGTATGGAATTGCTTCAAAATGAAATGATTTTCCTTTTTCATGTAATGCATTTTTCCTTACATGTATCTTCTTTTTTGCAGGATATCATTCTAACTCAAGATGAATCAGCAAAGTTGAAAAATGAATTTAGCAAGTATAAGCTGGAAACACAAAGTGAAATACAACACCTCAAGGTATTGAAGACAAAAATGATTTTAATGAGATTTTATGATGTTAAATTGAACAAGAAGAATTGGGAATAAGAAAGGGGGTACAGCAGATGTTAATTTACAAAATAAAAATGGAGAATACTGTGTTTCATATTTTCAATAACAAGAAACCCAAATGTATAAGTGACTGCTAGAGGGAATAGCATTGCACTGCCAGGTCCTATAGTCTGTGTTGTCCATTTTATAAAACATTGGTTTTGATTGTAGACTGTGCTACGCAAGGCTGGTCTGATGGAGGAGGAAGCTGTTTTAAGAACACCCCCAAGAGGAGTAGCCCCTCCCCAGCCATCTATTATAGGTAGGGCGTGGTCACTCAGACACTCTGTGTATGCACATTCTTCTGTGTTTGCTCCTGTACTTTTACATTTTGAGCAATTCCGTATCAAACTCATTGTTTTGCACAGTTCTGCAATAACAGTTTCTATGATTTCTCTTTTCATTCTCTCAAAATATAGTTGTAAAACTTTACATCAAGTGGAACTTTGTCAATTTGCAGTGTTTTTACGTGTGCGATTCTAAAAACAGTTTTCATTTGCTCATCACATTCATTTAAATTATGAATCAAGATTGTTTGTCAGAGTAGTATTTTAAACCCTGTATAATACAATGTGAACACAGATTCTGATGAGGATGCCAAACAGCCACAGGAGCTATCAGCTATTCCCAATCACGTTCAGTCAGCTTCAGCAGCTGTTCTGTTATCACCACCAGTCAGGAAGTCTTACCTACAGAAGGATGAGGAACCAGCAGATACCCAGCCTCACTCAGGTGCTTTAAACACTTTATTTAGGATGGTGAAGGTTCTGATCGTTACATGACTAACTGATATGAATTTATGAATCATAACGTTTTCCATATGAATTTTGAATCTCATCCACTTCATTTTCATTATTTTTAACATAAACAACATGTTTTTTCTCTAACCAGTACATTTTGTTTTGAACTTTTGAACTTTTTTTTTGTAGGTTGTTTGTATTGTATATTTAAAAGCATGAACTGAATTTATAGAGAGTTTTGATGTTTGAAATGAACAATTTTTTCAATAAAAGTTATTGTCCAATTTTTAAACAGGAAAAAGTTCACTAGAAATTATTTTGAAAAATGCATATATTTCTTTTGTTCTGTAAACTATCGATTATTAATTTCCAAATATTTCAGCTCACGCTGGAGCTTAAAATCAGAATAAATCACTTTTGTTGCATTTTCATTGAAGTGTTATTTTCAAGGATTTTTAGTGCATTGCATATTTAAGCTATTGAATCTTCTCTTTGGAGACGCAATAAACTGATAGGGTTCAATAGCTGTAAGCAGAGGATTCCTAACTCATCTTTACCAATTGTATTTGCAGTTGGACAGCCAGTGCCTGTAAACCTTCCTGACTACAACTCGAGTTTCCCTGTAGGTGGTCCAAAATTTATGCATGGACCAGTCAGTAGTGACCCCAGTCGGGCCAGTTCTGTGAATAGTCAGAGTCACTCTGAGCCTAACCAGCTATCAAATGGTCCGGGCCTTCAACCCACATCTGGTGTCAGTGTTACCACATCGACAATGCCTTATAGTGTACACCAGGTGAACTCTGGTCCCAGCCAGGCCCAGTCTGATCCCATGGGTCCTCAGCAGTTTCAGGGGGCGCCATGGTATCCACAATCACAATTCTTACAGAGCCTTCCCCCTGGGAATCCCCCACAATCTATGGCATCCAGCCAAAAGCAGTCATTGACTGGCAGCTCAAAACAAGGTTACAGCATTGCACATCCCTTAGCCTCATACCCTGGAAGACAAGGCCCACCCAGCATGCAGGGTCAACCAAACTTTGCCAACAATGCTGCGAGGGTTGCCGTTCCACGTCCCAGTCCCCTGGTTCAGAGCAATGTGGAAGTGTCCTTCCATGACAGTGGCAGGCCATCAGTACAGGTACCAGAACACTCAGCCATACGGCCAGGGTTGGCACAATCAATGGGAGGTCAGCCAGGCATGTTATATCCAGCGGGAGGCCAGTTTTCTCAGAGTGGAGGTATAGGTGGGTCAGGCCTGTATCAAAGTGTGTCCCAAGGTGGACGCCTTGAAGGTTCAGGCCAGGATAAAGGACAACTTGCCCACACCAGCGGGCTGCCGGCCCCACCCTCCTACAACAGCAAGGATATACTGGCTGCTCAGATCCTCGAGCTGAACAAGCAGCACGAGGAAGCTCAGGTACGCCTGCAAGTGTTGATGCAGCAGCAGCAGAACCAGCACCATGAACACCTAGACCAGCATCATATATTACAGGAGACGGACAGCGAGCTACGTGCTGCCATAGTTCTCGGGCAACGCCAGCCACAACAGGTAGATATACAATGTACTGGTTTGTTACATAAAAACTCATAAATGATATAGGTCTGAGTTCAATAACCATTTATGTCGCTTGGTAATAATTGTTGATTATTGGTGTTAACCATTTGAAGATGAACATAATATTCCAGAGATGCAATCTCAAGTACGCTTCTTGGGGTCAAGATTTATACTGCTAGGGTATTGTAAGCTGAAGCAGAAAATTATTTTCATCACTTTCAATTTGTTTGTAATTTAATTTCAGCATGGTCTTCCTTCCCATCCTGTTTCTCCTCCAATTTCTCCGATCTCTCAGAAGTCTGACAAATACCTCGGCCTCCAGGGCTTGACACAACAGGTACCAGTATGCTTTCTTATTCCTATTTTAACTCTTTCACCACTGTAGACCATAATATGGACTCATCCAGATCAATGCATGGAAGAGACTACTAAAGTTACATAGGGTTGAAAGGGTTTAAGTCTAAAATAAATAGAATTGAAAATATACTATCATTTCCAACAAACTCTCAAGCTGAACATGATAAATTAGCATCTGTATTGCTTTAATAAGATTTTTCAGAACTTCTTTTTTACCTCACAGAAAAAAAAATCCTAAACATAACAAGGTTCTTTTTCATTATTTTGTCTTCGCAATAGGATGAATTTCAACTTGGATGAATATTATGAGAATTTGTGTACTTACAATGAAAGGACAAAGCTATTTTGACCATGTTTTGACTCCACTTACACCTGGATATATAGTTGAACATATACAATTGAAGGTCATTTTACATTGTGGTACCTTACTGTTTCAGAACAACCTTGGTCCAACTTCTTCTAGAGGTATCACAGTATCTATTCCCAGCATGAGTTTGGACTCGACTATTGAGAGCAGCCCGTCCCCAAAGAGAGCATAAAAGTGTGTAGGGCACCGACTGTTGGGATCCTGTGTACACTAGAGAATATACAGTTAAAATGCATCAGGATTGACTTGGAAGCTCATTTCTCAATGTGTGAATGGACTTTACTGGGACTGTGATATCTCTGAAATATTTATTTATTTTGCATATTTCAACATAGCTAGGATAATGATTAGCAAATCTTGATGTACTTGAAGTTGAGGATTCCTAGGACTACATATACAAACATTCACATGCCTTAAAAAGTCAGGGTTCTTTGTTATTTGAGTGTTTTCATGTCTGTTTATTTCAGGTTTCAGTTGTATGTAGGAGTAAACCGTTCCAACAAAATAAATGTTCTTAATTTTGCTGATAATAGGTATAAAATAACAATATTTTGATTGTTTATGTAAGAATGCATGTAAAATCCATCATCTCATTGTAGTTTGGGATAATTCTAGTTTTCACTTTTACTGACGAAAAAATGTGGGAACAATTTTGGGTACTGTGATGTTATATATATTTTAAAATTCATTTACATGTACATTTTTGTTCTAAATGTTTGAGTATTTCAAAGGTTGAATAGTGCTTACCAGCTGGTGTGCTATAAGATAATTTATTATAGTACCAGGTACTTGAAATATGTATTTTCAAGGTATCTATTTTTGCATTATGACTTGAACGGTAATTATATAAGCAGCCGATCGTGACTTAAACTATCTTGCACAAATACGGAAAATGTTATCTCTGTGCTAAACATACGATTTAAAGCATTTTGAAGCACTTGATTTATAGAACTGCCAAATGTAAATGTAATCCTTAACTTTCCACTTAGAATTTTAGAGGATAGCATATAGCAGTATATCTCTAATTAAAGGGCATGCCATATCTGTATCGATTTTTAGTTATTTCAAAGTGTATTGCATTATTAAATTATTCACTATAGTGACTTTCCTTACCAATAAAGATATCTCATGTATGACTCACACCACTGCAAACTTCAGTAATGTATATAATTAGTTTCATAAAAGATGATGTACAACATGAAATGTTTGTTTATAAATACATATGTGGTTACTATGTACCCACAAGGAATACATGACAGTGAATTTAGTTTACTTTACTATAATATACATACTTGTTTTATATTGGGAATTCAGGGTTATTTGTACCATGAAACAATCTACATAGCCTCAAACCACTGGAGATAGTACCCACAAACATTTCATGTTATACAGTATCTCCCAAATATGATTTACATAGCAAAGTAATTTTTGTTGATGAATTGAACGATTGCCAAATTGAATGTAATTACCTATAGTCTAGATTTATTGTTAATCTCCTGTCTTGTGCTAATCTTGGACACATCTTGGGTTACATGATCAGTACAGGTATACTGTCCATTCCTATTGTTTATTAATTTGTTACAAACCTGGATAATTCTAATGTAGTGAGTAAAATCATTTGAAACTGACATTTGTGTTTGTTATTATATATATTCCCATTTTCGTTTAAATGTACCAAGAAGTTTTTGCCAATGTCTTATAATCTTCCTATGAGTTTAACTCAACTGGCACAAATAACCAGATGTGAAGGTGCAACATTTGTCCTCAAATTCTATTTTTTTATTGTAGGTAGTCGGAAGGTTATTTATCATGTAAATTTACTTCATCTACTTTCAAGGTCAAGAAATGTTCATTTATTCCTTTGTTGTGCATATTAAATTAAGGACTTCTAGCAAGAACTAGATGGCTACAAGGCGAAATGACAAAATGGATGCAAAATTTCATAAACTCTGTTTATTCAGCTATCTTATCAATGGCTATTTAAACCTGTTGTCAAAGGGGGTTGAATGCAACAGCCAAATAACATTGGTCAATTGTGCCGTGATGGAAACCTATCATTGGAGCTATTTCATGCACGTTCATTGGATACTGTTTTTAGTACAGCTATTTCATACAATTCAAGGAAAACAGTTGATTATTTGATATCTTGAGCAACATTTGGATATATTTCTAACCTATCCACCCCTAAGTATGCATATACTAAATCCTTCTGATGCATTCTTGTTTCTTTTTTTTAGCAAGATATTTAAATGCCTAGAAATGAGATCAGAGAGGCCATTAAATAAAACACAACTAGGGTAATTTGCCCATGTTCTCCGGTGGCGTTATTATGTCTCCCAAACAATATGGCATCATATACATTTTTCTCACAATCATTGTTTAGAGAATATGTAACTTGACCTCTGTGACCTTGACCATGCATTGACAACTAATGTCCAAATGGAAGTTGTGTGATGACAGTAAAGCAGAATACCAATTTTACAAAAGGCCTTTCATGTCCCCCGACAGAAAGATTGGAACAAGTGCCTTTACTGAATTTTATTGAAAATATGTAATGTAATATTTCTAGTACACAAATCCGTTTTTGTCGGCATCATGCAAAAGTGCAACATTCCAAAGCATTTAATTTAAGGAAGAGGGTCCAACGGCATCATTTATAATCGCAAAGAAGAGTGCAACTTTAGGAGTTTTCCTGGCTTACAGTAAGTTCCTGTCAAGCTTTTCATATGCTTTGCGACCCATAAATTGGACCCACATTTTAATCTTGTGCTTGTATAAATCCTATGTGGCAACATTTGTGAAGTAATGCAGCACTTTCAAATATTGAACAGCTATAATTCTGTAAAATACATGTCAACACGTAAATTTTATGGAATATTCCTTTTGAAAGCGACTTGGAATAATGATTTCACAATAGTGACAGTGGTAATACTGTTTGACTTGTTGGTACCCGTTACCTTAATAAAAGCTCCAGTGATCAATACAGAGATCTCTTGTACCTCCTGTTGATTCTATAATGAAAGGACTTCCAAGAACACAAAACACTGATAACATCCTTTTTAGTCTTGTATTTGTTACAAAATCAGACTTTATTTCAACATCAAATGAGAATAGGTTGTTTGTTAAAGACTGGTGAGCACTATTTTGCCTTTGTTAAAACACAAAGAATTAATATTTTCTCACAGGACATCAAGCATAAGATATAAATAATGAAGTGTACTGAATCAGTGTCCAATTACAAATCAACTGGAGTTCTCTTACAAAGTGAAAGTGTTTAATTGTTGGAAACCATCCTGAACAGCCACGACTGATAAATCTATGGTAAATCAAGTGGATTTTGAATTGCAAGTCAAAAAATCATTTGTGCCATCCAAAACATCGGGTTTTTTATCTTATATACCTATATATTTATTTTTTTGGAGAATCATCTAGATGCCTGTGAAAGTGTAACCTGGGATTTATGATTTTTATTTAGTAGTATGATCTTCACAAAACACTTGATTTACAACAGATACCCTGACCACACTAAATTTAATAAAGAATATACCTCGTACATCTCTGCTTAGATAGTCAGTACCCACCTCTTATGCTTCCAATGCTCAATATGTTTGTGGCAAGGTACTAAGTAATATCAAACTTTCCTTGCTAGCCTACAACTGTATTATTTACATGTAGACAGGTGCTTACACCACTTACATATTGAGTAACATATTGACAAGAATGCCCAGTGTAATTAACTGGTACTCGTTTCCATGTTTTCTCGCGTCAATTTCTGGTCATAGTAAAGATATGATTTTTTCTAAATATATTTTTATTAACGACAAATGCAAATGAAGTCTTTGAAGAGGCAATTTTGTTTTCTCTCTCATAAATCATTTCCATACAGAATATTTAATTACGCACATATATACTGAGTAATATTTGTGATATTTTACCAGATTCATATCAATATATACCTGGCATTTATCCATTTTTAAACAAATTGCATAACAATCTTTTTCAGAAATATCAATTGACCTGGTGATGTGTTTAGGTCTACTGATCAAAAAATATGTAACCTGTCACTTCTTAAGTCCATTCTGCACTGAAGTTTTTATATTTGTTGTACATGATTGAAGTGAAACAACTCCAACTACTTCCATGATTTAAAGAACACGTGGAAGAAACCATCAAAGTATCTAAAGATTTTGTACACACAATGTATCTAGGAAAATGATGAACTGTAGCAATGTCTGAAATGTCTCAATATGTGTTGCTTTTTTTCTGCTGCTTTCGATGTAAAAGTAGTTTTCATATTTAGTATTGTATTCCCCCCCCCCCCCCCACTCCCAAATTAATCAGGCCATGCTTTTCATGCATATTTTTAAGATGTCCTTGCGTAAATATTGATACATTACAGCTGATGATGTTTATACTAATAGGGTGTTGCAAACTTCTACACTGTACATACATACAATGAATATAATTATGGACATTTAAAAGAAAAAAAATGTACCGTTCAGCCCTGCAATAATTGAAGAAATGTCCTTAATCTTTTGATATCTTTTTGTTCTCATTGGTTGTCAGTTTTCTGTCATAAATTCATTGGAAAGTTTAAGCATAACATGAATGTAATGAGAATGTAATGATATAAATAAAATAAAAAAATCCAGTCATTTTGCAGTCCTCCGTTTTTGTTGTTGTTGACATTTCTTTGGAAAAAAGCAGCAGAACTGGTCCTTTTAACAAATATCTATATTATATCGACTTTATTAGTACATCTACCAAGGGAACTACATATGTACACACCTCAGCATATCAAACAAGGGTTGAAAACAGTACTTGTTTCTATGCATAATCCAGCAAGTTAAGGCAAGGCACACACCCACCAGTTCAATCCTTGGCTTTATATTGAAATGGCCTACATAATTTGATACAGATTCTTGTAAAACCAAGAGTGTTTGATAATCTAAACAGGAATGAGAATGACTCCATTATATAGAGGCTTCATCTCTCCTTCATGTTGTTGAATACTTCAATAGTATATCTTATCTTTGCACAACTTGTATACATAATGTACATATGATAATAAGTTCTACAAGCTGTTATGCATAAATAGGGATAAAATCATCGACAGGAGATGGGTGGATCTCCGACACTTCAAACTGCCATAGAAGGGACAACTTTATAGAGATCAAGAACTGTTCTGTTCAGAAACTCCGGCTTCCCAAATGATACATGGAAAAGAATATTTTCATAATATCAAATGGTTTTACCATACAATTAATTGCCTTTGAAAAAAAGTCAGGATGGCAATTTTTTAGTGTATACACTTGATACACAAAGAACACATTGGTTTAAATTCAAAGTTAACTTGTAATGTATGTAAAAGAATTGTCATGTCCTTCTCACATAAAATCCTTAAAATCCTCAATTCACCTCGAGAATCTGTAACCAACCTACTGATAGAACTGTGATAGAACATGAAACCTGTTATTCATTTTGAATATTTAAAATAAACAAGCCATGGTTGAAAATGTCATTTTGTTAAAAGTCACTGCTTGCTGGGATTTTTCCACAGCACTCCTGTCCATTGTGGGGGTACATTTCTCAAGACTCATGTGTCACATAAATTCTTCCTTCCTTCCTTATTTTTTTACACATATAAATTTCATTCACATGTAACATCGCAATACCCAGAGTTTCAAGTTATTTATATCAATTTGACAGTATCTGACTTTTAAATAATCAAGATATATTGTTCTGTTGCGACTGTTGTCTGTTATTGAAGTTGCCTTGGCATGTATTTTTAGCAGTAGGGTAGGAGGACTACTTCTGTGAGGTTGGTACAACTGTCTAGAGACACCTCACAATGTTATACCACTGAAAAGTTCAAAGATTAACTCGTTTTCACTGAATTGCACCACTCTCTCCTCCAAAGTGTCAACTTCAATGATAAGGAGTTGAAGTATAGCAATAGTGTGGATCTGAGGGACAGTTATTTGAGGTCGCGAGTTGTTGTCAAGGTAACAATTGTTCACACAGCTTCTGACTTTCTCAGTTGGGTTGGTACAACAACATTTCCTGGCATGACATAGTCCCCAATCATGAACTGGTTGCTGACCGGATACATTTCTCCCCTGCTGTTGGTTACTGTGCTGTTATTTTCGTTCGCACTACACATACTGTTGCATGTCGTTGACCTGGAGCTCTGTAAAAAATAAACAAGACAATACTCATTTATCATTTACTTATAGCAATCAGAACAACCGTAAATCATGATTATTATTTGTTCTGATTTTATAACTTTTTTTTTTAATGACACAGTGACATAATTTCTTCTACATATATTTTGACAACAAAGACATTTTATTCACATGACCAATAATACACCTTTCTATTGGTATGATATATTAGGGGAAAAAATCACTTCCAAAACACCACAACACTTTATAGCATGCTCATATAGCCAACATCACAACTCAAGAACCAGCAAGTTGCACAAAAAGTATTGTAGATTCTATCACATCAAGATACTCCTTGGTAAAGAGGAACTTGATTGTGGCAATATGCTGATATTACATGTATGCTCATATCATCAGGAGGATACAGAGCAGGCTGTGATGCAGTTTAAAGTGTGAAACACTAGAAAATAAATTCTGTAGGGTATAAATTTATCACACATTTTACTGTCAAAACTTTGAAAAATAGCCCCCAAAGATAAATGAAGTATTTGATCGATATCCAAGTTAAAATACCAGTGGACGCTTGAAACCCAGCGATTTTAAGTAGCTTGTCAAATAAAAACAAATCCTGATTTTTTGAGGGTAAAAACACACGTTATATGGGTCATATCCTTTCAAACTTTAGAATCAAAGTTCTTTTTGGAAAGTTGGAAACATAATCCTAAGAGTCTAGTGAAAGCCCAAATACATGTAAATAAAATGCCAGAGGACTTAAAAACAGCATTGAGATAACACATGCTATTCAAGATCCCATTTTGCATTAATACAGAGTAATCAACATCCCAGTTTGTATAAACACAGGCTATTCAAGATCCAAGTTTTTATTAACAAAGACTACAAGTAGGAAGTAGTAGTTGTAAATTAATCCATATTTATTCATATGAATTTTCCAAACCCCCCTCCCCCCCCAATCAAATGACCTTTAAAATATAATCCCTAATCAGAAGAATATAAGCACATTTGGACTGGTTCTTTATTTCTTACAAATATTTCCTTAAAAAAACAACCAGGATTGGGCATCATGCTTAGCCTATGAAAAAAAAAAATCAGGAGAGAGAGGTCACAAGCGAATGTAAAGTACAACGTCCAAATATCATGAAGGAAGATTATAGCTTTTGTGTCTTCCCAACAGCTAAGGTCATATGATGATGATGATGATGTTGGCAGATGATGAGGTCACTTGATTGACACAGTATCATGGCAACACATTATCAGGCTTAATTGTAATACAACAGTTTACAACATTGTTACTACCCAGGAAAAGTGTTATGTATTCAGGTTAATTTGGTAAAATGTCTTGTTCATTGATAACTGTCTTTATGTAAAATGCTGGTGAACAAAAGCACAATCTTCTATAAAGGGTTGATTCATACAACATCAACAAGTTAGTTAAAGTGGCAAAACTGATTAGACAAATTAAACTCTAATATCAAATGTTTTCACAGGTATAATAAAATACTAGCATACTGGAGATTTGAAGGCTCCACTAAAAGCAGTCATTCCAACTGAAAAATAACCTTTTACTTTTTTAATAAATAAGATCTGTATCAGAGGAAAGCTGAGAACTTTCAACTCTAGTTCACTATTCCAGACCATATAAAGGCAGGAAATTGAATTTCAACTAGTTTTACAACTGTTTTGATCTATTTTCAATTTTTGCTAAGATTTCTTTCCAAAAATCCCTAAGAAGTAAGTGTAAATATCTCAACAAATTCTAAATACCAATAAGTGTTGGGGAGAGGTTTGTGTGCAGCTAAATGAAAATTAAATATAGTGCACCTGAAAAGTGTTAGGCTAATAATAGACAACATCAAAAAAATTTGTAAAATTACTTAATGTGGAAAGTGCCATATAGTGTTGGGTTACATTTTAAGCATGCATTAAATATATGAAAAAAAATTGTGTAGAAAGAAAAACTACATTAATGAGAATATTTAAGGCCTTGTTAAATCTGCTATTTACGGCTAATGCTGACCTGTGTATTCATCGCGAAGTTTACAGGACTTATTCCTCCTCCGACAGACGTTCGGTTTGCATGGTGGGTGTTGTTCGTCACCAAATTTAGAACACTGGGGATACTGCCCGGGTTTATTGGTGCGACATTAGCTGCAAGGAGGTAAAATGTGATGCACTTGATATACAAGGATAACACACATAAGTTACTGATACATTTACTTTATTGTGTGAAATCTTAATGGTGCATCAAGATTTTCTTTTCATCATCTTTACCCCAAAAATGAAAAGAAAATTTTGACAGAAGCTGGAAGATTTAAGCACTTCTGAGGGGCAAAAAAGCAGGCAGGGCATGTAGCGACCCTTATTTAAGATGAAAAGTGCATAGTTGGACCACTTACAGTGCATGAATTGGACAGGGAGTGACAGGATCATTAAATGCATGTGTGGGTCAATGACAATGGACTGACTGGATGTATATAAATGTTGATTCCATGTTTATATAAGTCTGTCATTTCTAAGTTTAAATGATGACTACACGTAAATGTAGACCAGTGCAATGGATGTTTCAAGCCTAAATCAGTAAATTATGTGTTTCTGACCTACAACACCTATTTTTGACTACCTGGTACCTACCCTTAAGTTTTGGTTATAAAAATATATGTTTAATTCCTTAAGGAAAATTACCATTATAACCAACGGTTCCAAGTTTAAGTTTATGAGATGGAAACATGTTCAAGATACATACATGTACAATACAAACTCTAACCATAGCCCCACAAGTTAAATGCCACACTGTTTCACAACATTCATCATCAGTTGTGTACAATGTATTTGTAGCTAATGTGAGGGACTTATTTTCAAAATCACTTTGTGAGACTGTCTGGGCATATTGCATGCATAGTTGTTGCAAACATATTGAAGAATGTAGATTATATTAATATTACGTTACATATTTTTCTGCATTAGTGAATTTTAACGATCTGAAAAATATTTTGCTTCAATTCAAAGTAAAGAAGAACGGATAGAAATGAAATAACAGACTACACACATATTTCATTTCACTCATATAACATTTATTATAAGACAACCTACAGTAGCCCCCACTTGTTTTGGGGATATTACACCTATTCTAAGATGGGCTACAGTAGTCCCCACTTGTTTGGTTTGGGGATATTACACCTATTCTAAGATGGGCTAAAGTAGTCCCCCGTCAGTGGTGAAGGTATATAACAATCACTAGAGTGTCGTTGTATATACTCACAGACTGGGATCAGGTTTGTTTGTACAACACCCTGCTGCTGCAACATGTTGGGGTCTATACCATTCATCAACCCGTTCATGTACATCGTGGAACCTTAATAAAAGAAAACCAAATAAACAATGACCTTGATTTTAAAACCAACACAATGACAAGCTAGCAGTGATCTATAAAATTTACATATTTGATTAATATCGTCTTCAGAATTCGACAGAAATATAACCTCAAAAATCAACAGTTGACTTTAAAATGACTACTTAACTATTTTACCTGTAGCAGGACTATTTCAATACTTACCTGTAGCTAGACTGTTCCAGTAATTATCTGAAGGAGACGTGGTGTTCTGACCAGGAGGGGGCTGCGGATTCTGACCAGTGTATCTGAAGAACGGGTTCTTCAGGTCCAGTGTATTTGTGGACTTTGACCCTGTTCCTGGGATATTTACCTCTATATCAACATCATAACTTTGTCTGAAATACAGATATTTATATGATTGATGTTAGCTAAATTTCAAGTCTTTAAATCCGACTTAATTGATAATTATAAAACTTTTGGATTCTGCGACTTTCGATTCTTCACAATATTAAAGCTTGGTCTTTAACAATGATCAAATAATTTGAATAATTATCGAACACTAATCTGGGCTTGGTTGTTCAAATCCAGTATCACTGAACAAGTCTTTCATGCAGATGATTACTGTGAATCCATATACATGTAGTTTTCACTTCTAATCTTCATATTTTGAGAAAATAAGCTGTATGAAATAATGTTTTACGTTTGACAATAACTTTATCTGGACCATTACCTCTTGTTACATCGCAGGAGACATTTGCCGGTGACCGTCTGCCCCCGTTTTACAAGCACAGGAGTCTCTATCAGGCATCGTACCTGGTACCAATGTGTCAGCGTCTCCGTTGGGGCTGTAGACAACCATATGGATTCACTGAAACACACACAACTTTCCTGTAGATATTTCACAACAGCTTAGAATCTCAGGTCAGCAATTATGGCCATTTTTTCACATTTTTTCACTGGGTTATTAAAAAGAAATTATTTGAAAGCTGGATGAATCCTCTTTTTTGAATCTTGGGATTTTAACATGAACATGACCAAAACAATAATAATATATGAGAAATATATAAATAGTGAACAATCCTAATATGAATATTTTCTCTAAGTACATGTATTACAAATATTTATGGACATATGCCATACTTTTTGTTGGTGTGTTTTAAGTTCTTCTAACAGCCAAGGTTTTGTTGATGGAGAAAAATTGGAGCACCCCGAGAAAAACCAACCGACTATTGCCAGTACCTGGTGACTGCCCCACTAGGCCTTAAACCCGTGCCCCGGTGGTGGATGGCTAGTGAGTAGTGATCATAGATCGTCACAAAAGATAGTATCCTTATACACACACTTGTAAGACATCAAAAACATGTACATTTCTAACACCACTGCAGCCCTTATATGCCATGCTTGACATTTTATTGTGATTTGAGTTGAACATGTATCTCAAAAAGTTTATCTGCATCATTAAGGAATTACTCAGGTGTTCCCAATGTGTACATCCTTGGGTAACTTTCAAGTTTATCTGCATCATTTAGGAATGACTCAGGTGTTCCCAATGTGAACATCCTTGGGTACCTTTCAAGTTTGTCTCGTCACAAAAGATAGTATCCTTATACACACACTTGTAAGACATCAAAAACATGGCCATTTCCAGTACATGCATCAAATCCCTTTACTGCATTGATGTGTTACATTCACTGAAATAAACTAGAGACTTTTTCCAAAACTTACTTTGTTCCCAGAAAGGCGACATCAAACCAGAAGGCTAGCCCGTGTATGAGACCTGATTCCATCATGCTAAATGTCAGTGGTATCTCTATCACATGTAAATCTGTTTCATCTGCTGTTTGGAAGTCAACTGTGTATTTGGTGGATTTTGCAAGACAAATATTGACATCAAATGTATCCTGAAAAATAAAATGTCAAGCGAGTGTAAATGGGTTTTTTTCCAGACAGAAACTGCAGTAATTTCAAATGTTTAAACCTTCATTTATGGGAAGACCGTACAAACTTAAACTCAATATTTCACCACATATATTTTTTAATATTGCTTCATGGCATCAAATATCTTTTTTCCCCCCTTTTCTTTTTTTTTCTTTTTTTTTTTTTACAATTTTCCCAGTTTTACGAAGGCAGCTATAGGCTTTTATTTAGCTATTTTATATTGGTATCAGTGTAAAAACCTATTTTTCAATCCTTCCTTTGAGTTTCTCCCATAAGAAAACCTATTGAAAATGAAATACTTTTTTTGGAATTAAAGTACTTTTCCAGTCATTTTTTCTATGGAAAATATTAAAGTAAGAAGCATTTCAATTCCACTTGAATTCAGGCCCTATCTTAAATTCGAAAAGTTTGAAGGTTTGTATTACTGAACAGAAAACCTCAATGATTTCATTTTGTGTTACACAACTTCATTAAGGACTGAGGAAGTGAATTCCTCTGAACTTTCAGCTTGGAATCTAAATATTGCTGTTATAAAACCACTCAAGTTGACAGTTTACAAAAGCTAACTGGGCCTTTAAAGGGACTATTTACTCAAATGACAACCTGAAAATCGAGTCAATACTGAAAATATACATCTCTCAATGTAAGCTTTTGTACTTGATAATAATATGACCTGACGTCAACATCCAATGTGGTCAGTTTAATCTTTTGGGAAAGCCTGATAAAAATAGCTACGACAGAAATAGAGCAATATCCTGGCCTTTCAGTGAGAAGTAAACATGTACAGCACTACGCTGTCGACCGACAACACAGTGCCAGTAACGAGTCTGAGTTCACACATAACGCATTCTTGAATTTACACATTAAACCCCAGGTAAGAATTATAACTATCATAATATAAACCTCTAATCAGATATTTCTGTTCATATTTGGATTTGAATAAAAACGAACAGGTTTAATCAGATCATGCACGCACTGAGAGGGTGCCGCAGGGAGAATTTCAAACCACAGAAAGTATGATATCAATAGATCAATCGATCATTTATAACGATGTTTGAGATGCTATTGGAAGATGATTTTGATTCAGAATAAATGCATGTACTTGTATCCCAGAAAGGCTAGGTGAATTAAGCTAGAAGTTACCTACTCTCCTCGGCTGGAAAGACATTTTTGTTAGCTAGAAATTCACCGACAGCTGCCCCTAAAGTTAAGGATTTCTCAATTACTGATTAAAAACACCAAGAAAGCATTGTCTCTGGTCAATTTCTCGACTTGAATTGTTCATAAGGAGTATCAAACTATATAATCATAAAGCGTTTTATGACAACATTATAAAAAAAACTTACTTCACTAAATTGTCCCATTAAATGGAGTGAGAAAATGTTGAAAAAATTCCAATTTCTTTACACAACAACTTTGCAACACTTTACACAGCAACTTTGTATCCATTGATATGACCTACCACAATAGGTTGTTTGAAATACTCTGAGACAGCTGCACTTCGTAAGCTAGTCAGGTCTATTCCATGGAAAGACTGTTGGTACCTGTACATAAATCAAAAGTCAATTAAAGAAACGATAACATGCTTCACTTGCAACAAAACAACAACAAGAGGCCAAACGAGATTTAAACATATTTGATCCCTTTGACCTTGAATATGAGCAAAGGTAATTCATTTGAACAAACTTGGTAGCCCTTCATCCCTGCATGTTAATGGCCAAATATCATAATCCAAGGCCTTTTGGTTATTGAGAAGAAGTTGTTTAAAGTTTTTAAACATATTTGACCCCTGTGACCTTGAAAATAGGTGAAGGTCATTTATTTGAACAAACTTGGTAGCCCTCTATTACAGCATGCTACTGGTCAAATAGCATCATCCTAGGCCTCTTGGTTATTGAGAAGTTATTCAAAGGTTTTAAACATATTTGATCCCTGTGACCTTGAAAATAGGTGAAGGTCGTTTGTTTGAACAAACTTGGTAGCCCTTCATCTGAGCATGATACTGGTCAAATATCATTGTTCTAGGCCTCTTGGGTATTCAGGTGAAGTTGTGTAAAGGTTTTAAACATATTTGACCCATGCGGCCTTGAAAATAGATGAAGGTCATTTGTTTGATCAAACTTGGTAGCCCTTCATCCCAGCATGTTACTTGCAAAGGCCTTTTGGTTATTGAGAAGAAATTTTTAAAAGATGTTTAACATATTTGACCCCTGTGACCTTGAAAATAGATGAAAGTAATTTGTTTGAACAAACTTGGTTGCCCTTTATCCCAGCATGTTACTGGCCAAATATCATTATCCTAGGCTCCTTGGTTATTGAGAAGAAGGTGTTTAAAGGTTTTAAACATATTTGACCCATGCGGCCTTGAAAATAGATGAAGGTCATTTGTTTGATCAAACTTGGTAGCCCTTCATCCCAGCATGTTACTTGCAAAGGCCTTTTGGTTATTGAGAAGAAATTTTTAAAAGATGTTTAACATATTTGACCCCTGTGACCTGGAATATAGGTAAAGGTCATTCATTTTAACAAAACTTAGTAGCCTTTTATCCTAGCATGTTACTGCCTAAATATCATTATCCTAGGCCTATGAGTTATTCAGAAGAAGTTGTTTAAAGATTTTTTAAGACAATTGACCCCTGTGACCTTGAAAATGGGTGAAGGTCATTTATATGAACAAACTTGATAGCCCTTCATACCAGTTTGCTTCTGGCCAAATATCATCACCTTAGGCCTTTCGGTTATTAAGAAGACGTTTAAAGTAAAATATTGACGCCGGACGGATGCCGCACCACGGCATAAGCTCACTTGGCACTTCGTGCCAGGTGAGCTAAAAATAACAAAAGCAATAAATGACATAATTGCAGACCTTGATATGATTTAGCAAAATTTAAATAAACTGCAAAATATAACTTTTCTTTACTTTTCTCAGTACCTGTGTTCTTACTAATGCAATTTCCCATCACATCATATTATGATCAGTACATTGATTGCAGTTCAGGTTACATATGACAAAATAGGAGATGATAGTCGACAGGTCTGAAACAATAAAACGCTATCAGGTATATTGATGACTTGTCAGACCTTAATTAGATGTTGGATTAATAATCGTTCTGTCGTGGGCTCCACTGAAATTACAACATACACCACTGGTGCTTCCACAGTTTATAAAGCCCTACAGTATATAGTCTGTCCATACTATTTGCCAGATAAAGACGCAATTAATAGCATATGCAAGTTTTCTGCCGGGCCTATGTCACTTAATTGAGGCTTCAGTTCTAGGTTAGGTTATATATAGTAAATGCGAGTACCCTTTTAATGGAAAAACACTGTAGCTGGAATGTTATGAATCTGAACTTTTCTGTTTGTTGTTGATTCATAAAATCCATATTTGAAATTGTACTCACCAGAAGTTGGCTTTTGAAAACTGCTCCATGTAAAGAGCTTCATCTGTGAATGGTGCTATGTGTAGATCTCCTTGAGATGGAAACATTTTACCTAAAATTAAAAAAAATGCAAAGTTTATACATTTGGAATTCATTTGTTGATATGTTATCCAATAAGACAAAGACAGATTATTATAACAGTATAGTACACATTCAATTAGCAAATGTCATCAAGGAGCCCATCTCATGTCAGGTGTGAATGATCTATATATAGAAACTGCCAGTTCATGTAAATATACAATTCTTTTCAGTTTCTGCCGAAACATTACCTACGTTGCATCTCTTCTTGAATGGGCTATTTTAATGAAAAAGACAAAACAAAACTACAATCACTGTATATGGAGGATTTACAAACGAAGCTTAAATAAGTAAACATTTACCAAAAACCTATTTTCATGATCATACCTGAAATTATTTAACAGTCAGGATAATTATTCGAGACATGAACTGAACAGATCCATGTGTCCTGTTTGAATTTGTTTGATTATAATAGACAAGATGCTTAAAACTCTTGGGAGTCTCCAAAACATAATAATTCACAGTATAACATTCAAAAGAGTAGGCTATAAATCATTACCTCCTGGTCGAAGCCACTTTTTTGCATGTAAGAAGCTTTCCAGCATGCGCTCATTGAAGAGCATGTAGCCCATGGGCTCGGATATGATGGTGTCTACCTCCTCCGGGATCTCCACCTCCTCTACCTTGCCTGGTATCACAATGATCTTGTCTCCAAGTTTGTTGTGTTGAACAAGCATCTGTAAACAATCAAACAACACATACAATGACAGTGTTCAGTACTGTGTTAGCAGCAATAAAGGAAGTTTTAATTTTTTATTTACAAGGTTTGTACTTACGATGAAATTCAAGCCTTCCCCCTCCCCTCCCCTGAAAAATAAAGCCTAAAATCTCCTGCCACTATACAGACAATCAGATGTGTAACGGTCTGTAATCTGGATGACACATCATCAGAAAAAACAAAAACAAAAAATGGTGGGTATTCAGAAAATCTAGAAATTAACTTGGTAATCCTGCATTTAGTCCAATTCAAGTCTTATTTTTATCTTTTCATGACATTTTTTTGATGAATTTAGATGCTTTTATAGTATTTTCCTCAATTTCGGACTTCCTTGTTTTCAGGGCATATTCAAGGGTTACATAAACCCTTATTTTTATCATAAATCATGTTTAACTACATCAAATGGGGGTTTAGCAATTTGTCATAATCAAATTCAACATTGCAAAACTTGAATGTCACATTCAGGAATTATAGGTCATATTTACAATAAGTGTTCTTGTTCTGCCTACCTCACAATGTTGTGCCATGCTGCTAGCTTCAATTGCATACACTTTTCTAGCACCTGCTTGGATGGCAAAGAAGGACAGGATTCCCGAGCCAGCTCCCACATCTAAAACAACCTACCAAGCAAAAAGGAAATCGACACTGATCATTTTCTTAGTTAATGATGTGAACATTTTCTTAAATAATGAGATCTGAAAAGATTTATAGATTATATCACTGTTTTATCATTGAGATCCTTGGTCTGTGATAAACGTTAAGAAATAGAAGATTTTCGTGGAAGAATACATTGAACCTTAAAACTATGTAGAAAGTTATGTTTAAAACCATATTATCATCATTGGCTTTTCCATATCCACATTTATGCTAAAAAAAAAAAAGTGTTCTTATCCTCACAATATTTTCTTCATAACTTTGTAATGATTTGTTTATGACAGACTGTTTATGTGGGGATACAATTTCCGCTTTTGGCAGGATGTTTCCTGGAGGGAGCAAACATTCTGTTTTGAGAAAAAAATGTTCCTAACTGGGAAAATCCATTCATGTTCTCCAGTCGTTCTCAACTTCTTCTTCATTATTCTCATACTAACAACCCATAATTATCAATTTATCATGCTACCAGTGTAGATGGTATAAAGTAGTGTGATAAATGTATATACATGATTCTGGTTACACCCCAGATTTCTATGACATCACATGTAGTGATGATTACTAACACTCAATCATGAATTAATTTCCTGACACCCTATATTTGCCAGTAATGCCCATATCTGAAAAATAGTGAAACAGTGTTCTTGACTTTCAGGTTGTGATAGGATGACAAGATGAATGGCAACCAATAAGCCCAAACTCTTTATTGTGATGATACAATATGTATATACCTAGTCAGTGGATACACACCAGAAGGATGCCACAGCCAGACAGAATTAATGATCTTTGAGAAAATCGCACATTGCTGCATCTGTGTACATTACCTTATCATGAAAGTCTACTAAGTTTGCCAATATCGCTCGTTGGTATGACGAAGTCCTGATGTAGTCTTGCATCATGTTCTGTTGTTGAGATAAGTACCCATAGAACTGTAAAGTAAAAGAGTTCCTTATTTAGTACAACTCTTATGTATATCAATTCTAAAACATTATCTGGACGAGTCCATTATGGTCTACAGTGGTGAAAGGGTTAATAACACAAAAACAGTACCTGAAAGTATTGCACAGCAGATGCTTCATCTGTTCTCTCTGAGAATGTTGATTTAAGGCCAGATGTTAATTCCTTCAACCTGAACTGAAAAGTTTTCATTGCTGCAAAGAAAAGGTATGAATAACCAACACAATTCTTTACTGAACAACGAATAAATACCAACATCACTGACTAGTTATAACAAGACAAATTAATACAATTGCATTTAAGTCTGTTTAGTAATTCTATCAACAGAGTAAGGTCACACACAAGATGAAACAGTTTAAAATATATATTAACTTGGATTTTAAAACCAAGAGAGAGTTCATAAAAATCTGTACCAAGAAAACAAAGGTATCAGGTATAACAACGATTGCAGCAGACACATTTTGGTCTCTGTAACAGCAATTGACCAAACTAGTGAATCCTTAAGTTGGCAAAGCCATGTCGTTAATTTTTATATTCAGGTAAATCAACATACTGTGTACACTGTTGAATTTGACCCGTGAACTCTTCTGATCTTCAGTGAAGACAACACATTGTTTTCCCAGTCTGGAAAACTCAGTATCATTATTCACAACAATTCTATGGCATTCTTTATCATCTGAAAAATAAAAATAGAAGAAAAGTGTTCACAAGCATAATCTTAACACACTTCAGTAAATGTTGTTGGTTACACTTGTGGTTATCGTTGTTTCGTTGATACATGTCACTAGTAAAAACTTTGATTGTAACATATCATCAGGATACACCGACACATCCAAACACAGGAAGGTTGTCCCTTACATATTAAATCAATGTTATTCCAAGACTTTAATACCATGTCACCAGCAGAATTTAAACCTACAACTGCAAGGGAAAATCCAAGTGTTCTATAAAGAACTTTTAAATCAAGGTATGTTTCTTTCGTCTGTCAGGTCGGTCAACAGAAAGACCACTAAGGTCACAACAACAAACAAACAACTATTTAGAATATGATTAACAAAAAGCAGTTCATATTTTGCTGTTGTGTGTAATGTTACCTTAAAATATGATTTGAAGTGCAACAAACTTTCAACCTAATATATCACATTAGATATCAAAGAGTTGGCTAGTGAGCTGTGACTTTTAGTAGTTCAGTTGCTTGTCTATGTCTATTTACCAGACTACCACAAACTTTTATCAAAGGATCCACTTAATTTTTATAAACAATCAAAAAATATTAATTATTCATGCTATAACCAGCTGTCAAATTCTATTACGCTGATCAATAACCAAAAAATGAAAATGTATATTGATCATCAATACTTTTATCAACACATATGCTTCTGAAAGAAGTTTAATTCAATATCACTTTATTATGATAGATTTCGTAGCGTAAACCACTTTTTTTGCTCTATTTATAGTGGCGGTTCATTGGCGGTATCCTTTGTTCGTTGACTTAAAACACAATTATGAAAGGCATTGAAGGATCTGTTGACACTGACCACTGTGAAAAGTTAATAAAACACTTTCAATCTGTGATGAGACATCTAAACGACATTTCGTATTAATGACTGGCTTGAAATCCTCTTCTTCGGTGAGGACAGCAACCTGCACGTTGTCGTACGTCGTCGCCATATTTATTAGATGCCACTTCGAGGCTACAGTCTGTTCCTTGAAAGACCGAAAGAGTTACACTTTTACAAAGGAAAAATAAAAGCTGAGATATATAATCAAATTGACATCAGTCACAATAACTTAATCAAAATAATTTAAACCAAATGTTTCAAAATTAATAATTAAATGTGGAAAGAAATGATGATCCTCGATTAGATCAAATATTCGAAAAAATGAAACAGTCTATAGATTTAAGATGGTCGACCATGTGGGTAAGGTTGTTCTTCCCGGCGAGATCGTCACCGGTTTTAAAGCATCTGAGAAAACATCAAAGGTTATTCTAGGGCCAGGACTCAGACAGGAGACAGAAACGATAAGAGCTACAAAACCGGGAATTTTAAGACACAAAGAGCCCAATATTTATTGGGTCGACAGTCACCAGAAGAGGGTGAGGGTTGTAAACACGACAAGGGAGATAACTATTACATCTCAATCATTAAGTCAATGTATCCGAAAATAATATGCGTTTTACAAGTCATATTTCTTCTGTCATATATATTTAATGGTAATTTACTATAGGTGATGCATATCAGTATGAGATAGAGATGTAGTGAGTGTTGTGTTAATTTTCCATGTTTACAGAGACAGAACGATAAAATATAGAAGGATTTTAACAAGCTGCTTTATAGCAAATGCTGTCAAAAAGGAAGTATCGTCTAGTCACCAGTTTCCGCGCGTTATGTATTTCCGCGCAGCCATTTTATCAAGCAATATCTAGAACCCATACCTGAAAAAACGGTGATATATTTCATTCATGAACCGGTCTTTTTTGTAGTCTGACAAACGTACGAAAATGTCGTATGCAAATGAGGCCACATCTCCTCGCCGATTTTTGTCCACTTCCGAAGAGCCAAGGAGACATTCTTCCCTCGATAAACAGTGTTTTCAATAAAACGTAAACCTTGTAATGCAATGAACTTCCAATTTTAAACAGAACAAAAATGAGAAATAACTTACCATCAACCAAAACCGATATAAAACTGCAGAAAAAAATAATAACAGATTCTATATTATAACTAAATAAATATAATCACGGACTTAGATAATTCCGTGATATAATTAATAAATTTATAAAATTACATGAATTCGTTCAATTTGACATCTTGAAAAATCAATTAAAAATGTGAAATATAAAAAAAGTGTGTGATAATTAATTAGACAATCAAAGATGGTTTTTTTATTCCAAATGAAGCTTTTGTTCTTTCAGGTCACTGTAAAGAATTTCTTTTTAGTGTATTCTTTTTAGATTTTATACATGTTTATGACAGTCTTCCATAATTTCAACAGTTTTCTGCCGATATGAGTACGAAATCGGGGATGCTTCTTAAGTGCGCGGAAACCGGTAACCCGAGGATATATTAAACGATATCACTCATCTTTTTAAAATACCACTGTTTAACTCACAACAATAACTTACAAGGCAATTTCATCGAAAGAAAATAACATGCAATTCATACTCTGAAAAGCTTCACTTTAATACATGACAGACACTTGTCTATGATTGAATATAAATACAAGCATTAGCCTTGATGTATTGACAGTCGAGGCTAGTGACTCAGGAATGATTATTTGATTACAGAATTATTCAATAGAATCATTTTGTGAATATAAGGTTTTTAAGCAAGATGAAATGCCAATTGTGAAATACTGGTCAGAGCTAATCACTTTATAGAGTGTGGGGCATTTCAGTATTGTCATAGTATATTGACCCCCACCCCCTCCGCCAAACTTACCTTCTTTTCATATGCTGTCACCTACAAAGGTTCATTTAAATGTTGCGTTTCATTCCCTACTTTCGTTTTTACAGAGTTATGGGCCTTTTTTATATGAAACATTTCTGAAGGTTTGGAATTATGGATTGCTTGAAATAATTTACCTTGCTAATAGTGTTTGGAATTGATTCAATTTTCATGATTGATCACTTACTCTAAACTAAAAACTGATTGATGAATGATAATTTTAAAGAAATTCATGGTAAAATCCTCCATGCTGTTGTTCTGAGTTGCTCATGAGACGAGAGTTGTGAGAATTACCTCCCTTCAAATGCTGTTGAACGTGTAATTTAAGGTGAAAGTGGCTATGAGTGTGCTTGAAAGTAAAAGTATGTCGCTGTCAATGCTGATAGGCTTGAAAGTAAAAGTATGTCACTGTCAATGCTGATAGTCTTGAAAATAAAAGTATGTCACTGTCAATGCTGATAGGCTTGAAAGTAAAAGTATTTCACTGTCAATGCTGATAGGCTTGAAAATAAATGTATGTCACTGTCAATGCTGATAGGCTTGAAAGTAAAAGTATGTCACTGTCAATGCTGATAGGCTTGGAAATAAAATAATATTGCTGATAAATATCAGGAGACTTTTGCTGCTAAACTATTGTTAGTTTCCAGCATGGAGATAGACCTAAAATCATTGATCACTCTATTGAAAACTCCATTGTACCTACACAATCATTCTAACTAAAACAGTTGTGAATTCTGAAGTCAGTTAATCAGTTAATCAGCCTTAACTACCCAATAGTCAACAAAGTTAATAAACTGGAACATGATTACTTGTTATGATACATGTTTACTATCCCTGTGTTCTTTACTCTGCAGTACATACCTGTTAAAGGAGATACAGTCCTTGGGATTGTGACAGCTAAAGCAGGTGACATCTTCAGGGTGGATGTTGGGAGCAGTGACCAGGCATCATTACCATATGTAGCTTTTGAAGCTGCTACCAAAAGGAACAGACCTGATGTGAAGGTAAATTGAATAGTGTCACATCATAGACCAACCTTATCTCTACCTTCCATATAATACACAAAGGGATTCCTAATAATGAATAATGTAATAAGTACACATTGCATAGTTGGGTTGAATTCCAAAAGTTTATAAGAGTAGAACATCATTGCAAATATTGAAATAGTCTACCACACTTGAAAAAATTAATTGGAAAATATGATTTTTTTTATTCGTTACATTATTTTAGTGTCCATTTGTTAAAAAAAATTACTTGGTAAATTTAACTTTATCTTGGAGATACCTTTGTCCAGTTGGCATTCGTATTGCATATGAATGCCAACTGAAAGCAGTTCAATATTTGTTTTTACCATTTTTGGAATCTGTTTATCTCATGTTAAATTTATTTACACTTATCAATATTCAGCATTCAGTTAGAATAATGTATTTATCGTGCATAGCTGGTACTAAACAGTAACAATGGATGGTCGATGGTATCCAAAGTAACAGCTATGATGTCATAATAGTAATGAGTTTAATAATTAGCTCATGACATTCATTGTCCATATGAATGCCATCTAATTGTAGTAGGGTTATATATTGGCTATGCCATACAATGGTAGATATATTTCCATGACATTATTTTTGAATAGCAATGTTTTATGCTTCATATATTGGTAAGAAGTATTGCATGGTCATCATTGTGTCAATATTATCTTTGAATATTGAAGGTTGGAGATATAGTGTATTGTAAGTTTGTGGAGGCCAACAAGGACATGGAGGGAGAGGTGGTGTGTATAGACAGCAGTGGCAAAAGTGGAGGCCTTGGTGTAATTGGCAGGGATGCAGGATACCTCTTCCAGGTCCCCATCAACCTCACAAGGAAGTAAGTGTAAATCCGGGATCAATGTCATTAATGGAGGCTAGTTCCACAAGGTGTCTGTCCATGTCACAAGATAGTCAGAAGTTCAGGGTTCATTGGCAGGGAGGAATACCTCTTCTAGGTCTCCATTAACCTCTAAAAGAAGGAAGTCTAGCTCATGGGTTATTGGCATTGAGGGAGGATACCTTTTTAGGTCACCTGAGCTTTAGCTCAAGTGACCTATTGCTATCCGTTTTCGTCCGTCGTCGTCCGTCGTCCGTCGTCCGTCGTCCGTCGTCCGTCGTCCGTTAACATTTTACATTTCAAACTTAAAGTCAAGTTCTGCTGGGCCGATTGAACTGAAAGTTGGTAGGAATGATCGCCTCATGGTCCTGACAAAGTGTTGTTATTTTTCGGGTCAATCAGAAATACAATTTGGCTGCCATGGCCGCTATTTTGCTACTAAGTTCTAATAGGCCGATCTCACTTAAAATTGGTCTAGGAATGATCAGCTCATGGTCCTGACAAAGTTAAGTTAACATTATACTATTTTTTACTCAAATTGGTACATATTTCAACAACAAAAATAAATACTGTAGACTCAGGTGACCGTTTAGGCCCATGGGCCTCTTGTTTTGATTCCAGCCTACCTCAAAATAAAGTAAAATGTTTGTCTGTGGTTATTGCAAGGGATGGAGCTACCTCACCTATATTGCCATCCTTCTCACAAGAGTTTAAGCCTAGATCAGGAGTCATTGGCGCAGAGGAAGGATATACATGTAGCTTCCAGATCTTAACTTACTTCAAAATGAAGTATTTTTCAGTGGTTCTTGCCAGGGAGAGAGGCTAATTTAGCCTAATTATAACTCCTCAGGTCCCCAACAACTTCAAAATGAAGTAAGTGCAGGTCCACGCAGGGCTTAGTTGCATAGAGGGAGTCTTCCTCACCTAGGTCTCCATCCTCTTAACAAGGATATACTGTATACAGTTATCCTAGGTCAGGGGTCATAGGCAGGGAGATGTCATCCCTTTAAGGTCTGCATCATTCTCCTAAGGAAGTGACCATAGTTCAGTGTAGGGGTCATTGACTGGAAAGTGATACTTTTTATAGGCCTCGATCCTTTTCAAATAGAAGTAAGTCTACTTTAGGGGTTATTGACTGGAAGGGGATACCTTTTATAGCTCTCAATCCTTTTAACAGGAAAGCAAGTCTAGTTTAGGGATTATTGACTGGCACTGGAAACCATAATGCAATATACTGTGATACACACAACATTTAATTTGATATGTATTAGTATAAATATATAAACAATAGTCCAGAAGGAACAGATAGATGACATGGTGTAAAATACAATTGGTATGAATAGAGGTGCCAAACAGGACTGCTCAGTGTTTTTAAAAGCTGTATCTATATGACTCTTTCATGGAGTGAAAACACCAATTTAGCTTATATTACATACCATTGGTTTTGATGTATACTGTACTGGCATATTATGCATTGATATGCAATACCAGTATGGTCCATAATATATTTTTCCCAATATCTAACTCATACTTTTCATGATTTTACTTTTTGCTACTGAAGCTAATTTGAATAGAAAAAGAATTATAATTTTCATTTCAGAGTGCTCAGTCCTGATTGTGAATTGTTCGGATCACTTGGTAAGAACATGCGTTATGAGACGGCAGTTGGGATGAATGGTCGGATCTGGGTGAAAGCAAAGACAGTTGTGGAAACAATAGCCATTACAAACGCTATATGTGCATCTGAGTATATGACAAACACTGAAATTAAAAACATGTGTAAACGACTAGCTGATTCTATGGCTGGTTTCTGAGTAACATGTGTAAACAACTGGCTGATTCTCTGAGTTAAGTGTGTAAATGACTGGCTGATTCTCTGGCTGGATTCTGAGTTTCTTGTGTAAACGACTGGCTGGATTCTGAGTTACCTGGATAAACGACTGGCTGGATTCTGAGTTACCTGGATAAACGACTGGCTGGATTCTGAGTTACCTGGATAAACGACTGGCTGGATTCTGAGTTACCTGGATAAACGACTGGCTGGATTCTGAGTTACCTGGATAAACGACTGGCTGGATTCTGAGTTACCTGGATAAACGACTGGCTGGATTCTGAGTTACCTGGATAAACGACTGGCTGGATTCTGAGTTACCTGGATAAACGACTGGCTGGATTCTGAGTTACCTGGATAAACGACTGGCTGGATTCTGAGTTACATGATAAAACGACTGGCTGATTCTCTGGCTGGTTTCTGAGTTTCATGTGTAAATGACTAGCTGATTTTAATGCCTGGTTTCAGAGTTGCACATTTTAAGAACCAATCCACTACTCCAAGCAACTTTAATTAATCATGTATAAGGACGAGTGAATGGCTGAAAATCTAACTCTGGAACAGTGGCGATGACATGTGCAATTCAAGAATATAGAGCCGTAACGTTTCCCAATATCGGGGCAAAATTAATTAATCGATCTTGTAAACGAGTGACAATGAGAGTGGACATGACTGTTAATGAGTGGACATTATTAATGCACAGGAATAGGGTAAGAGGTGAGAGGAGGCAGCAATGTTTGTAATAAGACTGTTTCTTGGTGATGTAAAGACAAAGTGTATATGTATGATTTGCGATTCACTTCATTATTGTAAGTGCTGTTAATAAATGTTGACTTTATGACTAACACTGTCAGAGTTTCTTTGTACATTGTATAATCCCACTTAATTGAACTTGTTGTAAAGTTATTTATGCATTAGTAGTTGGGAAAATGAAAGTAAATTGATTATTTTAGTATTTACAACTGGCAGAGTTAGATATTTCTTTGAATTTGACAGATTGCATGTAATGTATTTAGAATTATCTGGCTTAGGGTTGTTAAAAGCAAGTTCTTGGCCAGAAAAAATAAAAACAAATTATAGAATATCTTACCTGCTCTTGTGATGGACTGCATTTTCTTTTGTTAGCTGATAGATATTGAAATCAATTGGAGATCATAAAGGGGAGCCAAATAAATGACCTAGATCTTTATTCAAGGTCACGAAGGTCAAATATATATAACTCTTCTGAAAATCTGAAAGGCCTAAGCTCAAGTTATTTAGTCAGAAACTAGCTGTCAAGGTTTCAGAACTTCAAAAGTTGGTGAAACGAAAATGATCCCGAGATTTATTCAGTCACAGGTAAAATCTGATAAACCAGAAGTCCTAGAACAATAACACAAGCAAGTAGCTTGCTGCCATAAAGTGTTTCAAAGTTTGGGATAAGAAATAACCTTGACCTATTTTCAAATTCACAGAGGTCAAATTTGTTCAAATGCTCAAACAACTTCTTCCAAAGGACCAAAGGCCTGGAGTCATGATATGAAGCTACAAAGTTTGCAAAATAATTACTTCGAGCTACCTGGAATATTCAGTTTACAGTCACACGTCAAATTTGTTCAAACATTGCGATTTCTTGTCTACAGCCATGGTATAACCAGTAGCTTGCTGGCAGGGAGTGCTACAAAGCTTGCAAATTTATTTTACTTAGGGTCCAGGTGATTGTGGTTAGATTTGACCAAATGCTCATACGTTTTCAAAAGAATCAAATGGCTAGGAGTCATGGCATGATGCCTAGGCCTGCAACTTTGTGGTATGGAGTGATATAAAGTTTTTCAAGAGAAATTACATTGTTACATCAAATGCAACAGACCCAATTTCAGTACCCTGGGCCTTTTGGTTATTTAGAAGAAGTCATTTGAGATTTTGACACATTTTACCTCTGTGACCTTGAAAATGGGTCCTTGAATATAAAAAGGTCATTCATTTGAACAAACTTGGTAGCCCTTCATGAAAACATGCTACAAACCCAATATCAGTACCCAGGGCCTTTCGGTTATAGAGAAGGAGTTGTTTGAAGATTTTAAGACATTTGACCTCTGTGACGTTGAAAGTAGGTCAATGTCCTTCATTTGAACAAGCTTGGTAGCCCTTCATCCCAGCATGCTACTGGCCAAATATCCAGGTGAGCGATTCAGGCCCATTGGGCCCTTGTTTGGAATCAAGATTGCCACCATGGCCTTTGATTGGCTAAAACAATTTCAGTTATAAATTTTGTTCCATGAGCTGGAAGCTGACATTGTAAATACTTTTTGAGAGAGTCATACATAGCGATATATTTAACATATGATGATCAAATAGGGGGTATTGGTAGGTATTGATAGGCCAGTACTTTATATTTTGTAAAAAAAAGTGAAGCTTTGTCTAAATTTCCCTTATTAGGCCCTGTCCTTCTGTCTCACTGGAATACATCATTGAATCCATTGGCCTTTGGATGCTCCAGACCAAAATTAGTTCAAATTCCTTTATTCATTTGGAAGGAGAAGGATTTTAGAGATTTACATTCTAATTTGGCCTGCCTATCTGCCCGAAGACTATATAACACCCTTTATTTATACACAAGTGAGTTCCCTTGTCCAATTATAGCCCAAGACCAAATTTAGTCAAAATCTGCTTGGCCATTCTTGATTACAGGAAAAGTAATGGATGATGGACACTGTACCACATCATAAACTCACAGGACCCTTTGAGCTAAAAATCATCAACACGGTTTCCTGAAAACTGTAATTCAGAATACTACGTCTATACCTACATTATTCCAATGACGCATACCAAACTGTATACAAGGAAAATTTCGCTGCAGATTAATATTCGCCTTTTTCGCTCTCCCCAATGAGGATGAATTCATCATTACAGCAAATATGAGTAAACAACGTTATATTCATAGTAATTAAATTTAAAGGGCGAAATTAAAACTGGGCAAATGTGGCAATTACCTGCAAAGGGAGGAAGTTTGACTGGGCACAAATTTCCTGGTATACAGTGGTGTTAGTTGGAAATGAATAGTTACCTTAAGCTTGACCAATACACAAGTCCGGGATCTTTAGAATTTTGTATAAAATCTGGTCAGAATCCCAAGAAATTCTGCTTGGAATTTGTTAAGTGATCCTCCAACTATTTTTTATTTGCTGGTACACTAGTGCTGCAGTTTTACCTGAATTATTTCAGTTAATAGTCGTAAAGCATGCAGTAAAAAAAACAAGTACAATCTTTTCACAAATTGCATTTTATTGTATATATTATACACCGACAAAATATCACAATAAATCAAAGATACCTTAAGAAAAGTTTGTGTTACTCTCACCTGTGCATTCATACTACAATTTCCCTTACACACTTCCCACACATGTACATACACCCTGGTCTAGCTAGTACACCTATGGCAAACTGAAACCACATTGACCAGCAGTTGATACTAAATAGAGCATTGTTTATTTTTCAAATAAATGTGGTAAATAATACACTTTATAAGTTTTGGAAATAAAATACTTTTGAATCTTTTTTAATACATTAATTTAATACCATATAATACCATTACTTTTTCAGAATCTCACTGCTGACATATTGCAAAATAGATTTAATAGAACCAGTGATGCTGGCAGTATAAGTTAATCTTGACTGTATTTTGAAATAATTATGGTAAAAATTGAATTGTGTTTTTAATTGTAGTCTTCATCCAAATTGCAGTGTGGAAATTTTGTGTTGGCAATGCTGCGGCAATATCTATATCAAAGGGTATCAATATGTCATGCATTTTTATTGTGCTGATTTTGTAATACATAAGGTATGAGTGTAAACTTACGTTACCATATCATGGGATATTTCCACTGGGATAACATTTCTGCTATTTCGTGGGTCATCAATGTGATCATGGAAGTATCACACATGTGAACGTTTTGTTTGTTTAGGGTTTAATGTCCACGCAACAGCCAAGGTCATGAGGATGGGAGGATGGACATTTGATAATAAACTTCATAATCAAAATTTTATCTTGAAAATGAATTACATCACACATCCAATAGATTGGTGGATGATTTGTTTTAAAAAAATACACTTATCATATTTGTATGTCACAATCTTCTGTAATAAACCAAATTCATTTGATTATTTTACATGTTTTATGTGGAGTATAAAACCTGCCTAGGTACTAAAATCAACGACACATGTAGCATGGCAGAATCTTTACCTACTTTACAGATTATTTGATAGCAAAAGTTTACTAATTTTGAGTCGAAATCTGAAGAATTGAAGCCCTTGTAAATAACCAGCTGTTCGGTATACATCTGTTAAAGTGTATTCTAAATACAGCTGTAATAGTGACCAGCAACAAAACCTGATTACATATTGTATAATGTATAGATGTTATTTATTTACTTTGTCTTGAATTTCATTGCACTTATTGTCAATAAACTATTAACACAAAATAGAACATCCTGATACAATACAAAATTTATTGTCATGGAGTATAAAATCCACAACAAATGAATTTGTTGAATTGGTGTTCTTTGATATTTAACAACTTCAACATTGACCATGAATATTTCTGGTATCTAAAATAAACCTAATTTTAGCTGAAAATTAAAGAACAATACAGAAGACATAATGAGAGGATGACTTTTTTTTAGCATTCATCAAACTTATTATGCTACAAAAAATTGACAAAAATGGAAGAAAGAGGTAGACTTTAAGCATTTAAAATTATGTGCATTGCTTTTTATTTTTCACATTAACCATTGAAGATCCATAACTCACTGAAATAGATTTACTAAAATAGCAACTTACTTTACACCAAATAGTTATCAGCTGAAAAACTTCATAGTGATCACACAATAAAAACGAGAACAGTTTGGCAGATCAAATATCATTAAATGTTGAAATCTGCTTGGTTTTCTGTATCACTTTGCTTGGTTTTCAATCAAAGTGGGATTTAAATTTCAATATACTGCTTAAGACTCAGCTTTATTCTCCATTCTTCTCTACACATTTTTAAAACCGAAGCACTGAGCTAAATTCACCATCATAAACTGAAGCTTTCCCCACAGCCACAAGTTCCTTTGATGTTCGGATTGTTAAACACGAACCCAGATTCTAACTTAGTTTCCTCATAGTCCATTTCTGTGCCTAGTAATGTCAGTTGTGCCTTGGAATCTATCAGCACTCGTACACCTGCAATCGATAAGGAGAGAAGATTGTTTACTGAATTGTTTAAAGTATACTAATTACTAATCAGTTATCAAAATAAATACAAAATGATCATAATACTATGAGAATTTGGATTCTAGTTTGATGTTAACTCTTGATGAACTTGTTTATATGTGAAAATGGCAATGTTTCAAAAAAAGAAATAAGTTCACCTGCAATGGTAGCTGTTGTGTTTATGACAATGGTGAATGGTATGTTACCAAAATACTCAATCATTAAGACTAATCACATCTTATTGTAAAACTAATATATTTCATTATATACACACATAAAACAAGCCCTTGCCCTTGGAATAGTGAATTTCATGAAGAACACATCAGGATCTTTTTTAAAAAGCCAAAAGGGAAGATAACATTTAATTTCAATGCAAACTTATGCCAACATTTTACAAGATCTGGGAACTTATATAATTAATACCCAAATTAGAATATTCACAAAGTTTCCATTTGAGAACAAAAACTTTGAAAGTATAGGACATCTACTTGATCCAAATAATTTGCATACCATCTTGTAGAACCTCTTCATCAAATTTGGCCTTCTGCTTCACATAATCCAATGTATAGGACAGACCATTGCATCCTCTTGTCTTTACACCAATCTTCAGACCCAGCTGGTGGAGAAAAGAATGCAAATGAATAAATCAAACTCATAAAATATCATGTATAACCATTTCTTTTTCCATCCTGGCTTAATTAAAACATTGAACTGTGAAGCATGGTTTAACATGACATGTAAAACCATGACAATAAGGTCTATGCCTACAATACTGGTAAACAATGGCTACCAGTACCAGCCCTAGGATAGTGATGAACAAGATTTATCGGTATACAGTAATGGTAAACCATGGCAATCAGGCCTTGGCCTACAGTGACATATAAAACTATGACAATAAGGTCTATGCCTACAATACTGGTAAACAATGGCTACCAGTACCAGCCCTAGGATAGTGGTGAACAAGATTTATCGGTATACAGTAATGGGAAACCATGGCAATCAGGCCTTGGCCTAGTGACATATAAAACCATGACAATAAGGTCTAGGCCTACAATATTGGTAAACAACGGCTACCAGTACCAGCACTAGGATAGTGGTGAACAAGATTTATCAGTATACAGTAATGGTAAACCATGGCAATCAGAACTTGGCCTATATAGCTACAGTGACATATAAAACCATGACAATAAGGTCTAGGCCTATAATATTGGTAAACAATGGCTACCAGTACCAACCCTAGGATATTGGTGAACAAGATTTATCAGTATACAGTAATGGTAAACCATGGCAATCAGGCCTTGGCCTAGTGACATATAAAACCATGACAATGAGGTCTAGGCCTACAATACTGGTAAACAATGGCTACCAGTACCAGCCCTAGGATAGTGGTGAACAAGATTTATCACTATACAGTAATGGTAAACCATGGCAATCATGGCTTGGCCTACAGTGACATAAGCGATTGGCAATAAGGCCTATAATTCTGGTTATCAATTGCTCAACAGTAAATGATTTATGATATAAACAATTGCTATTACTAGTCTACAGTAAATGACTAATGATAAACAATGGTAATCGGGCTATGATCTACAGATATGGTAAACAATGGCAATCAGGAGTAGCCTTAAAGTAACAGTAAACAATGGTACTTCGGCCAAAAGACAAGAGGCATAGAGTCACATAAAACAGGTTTAACTGTATGTAGTTACTCTAAGCAAAAGAAACAGGTTTTGGCTTACCACATCTGGTTGTTCTTGTGTTAGCGCTTTTATTTTATTAACAGCAGCTTGTGTCTAAAAAAAATAAAAAATACAAATCAATAAAATTGCCATGAATATTTCGCCCATGGCCTTCAATAAAGATAACAATTTAAAAGCAAGAGTCAATGACCCAGAGATACCTGTAAATCAAATTAAAACAAAACCATTTAATCAGAACACAGGTCATGATCAGGGGAGGTCATTTCTACTTGTAGGCTATTAGATATTAGGTTTGAGCTAGTGAACATTTTCTTTCACTTTTTCCTATAAAAATTAATATAAATACTGGTTGGCTAGTTGTTTATCTACCTGCTGGCTAGGATTAAAATATGAAACTGAACACCACTGCATAGGGGATCTATACTGCATCTAACACGTTGAGAAAAAATCTGAATATCTGTTAGACATTTTGTACTTGTTAACAATTATACATTTTCTTTGCAAGCCAGACTGTAATTAAGTTAGCTATGGCTGCATGTGACTCTCAAATTGATTGAATTATAGGTATATATTCATGCTAATTTAACATGCTGCTGCAGGCAGGCACCCATCAAGACATTGACCTAAGCTCGCTCAACATTGCTGAACTAGCTAGTGAACAAGTCCCTGGGTTATGTATCACATTGCTAGAAAAGTTAGCTTGCATTTGCCAGTAAGGCAGTATTTTCCCGTCATATTCATTGGCTGTTAATTATATAACAGGTTCGAGTTGTGGCCAAATTGTTAATTTTCATGATTAAATGCTTAAGAAATTAATTCTAGCTCCATTGTCTATGTAACAGGAGCGGAAAAAATCATGGCCAGACTGGGATTTGAACCCAGGACCCTTTGAATTCTAGAGACACTCTCCCAATTGATCTACCTGGTCGCTAGCAATGGACCCATTCCAGTTCCGCTACATACCTCCCTCCTTTTTCTAAAACTACCCCTACCAAGTTGAAGACATCACTTTTTACAACCCATCGCTCCAGTACAGGAGAAGAGATCCATCGAACTCTAGACAGATGCTCTATTAGTCTAACCAATCGAACTAACTGGTCTCAAACAATCAACCCATTCTAGTTCCGCTACATTCCTCTATCCTTTTAGAAAGTTGACCCAGAAGTCACGAGACCCTTAAGGCTACACTTCCTCCTGTTGGTATTTTTTTCTGCATCAAATGCAACAGGAGAAGAAAAATGCATGACTAGACAGGGATTCGAACCCAGGAATCTCCAAACACTAGACAGATGCTCTAACAATTGCCCGGCCACTGGCAATCAAACTATTTCACAGGTTCCTCTACGTCTTGGAAGTTCTACATATATAATTCATTCTTAATTACATATTTGTATGTATACATCAACAATAAGTCAAAATGTCAACTTTTATTTTATCAGTAACTTTACATTGTGATGACTTATAATATACCGAACAATCAACATAACCAACAAGTTGCAATAATCAACCTCTTGTGCTGATCTGAGACTTGAACATCATGACAAATTTGCTAAGGAAGACCAAACTTTCGACATTACATAATTAAGTGCTGAAAGTTTCGACTGATATATGTTGTTGTAATGTTTCCTTTAACCAACGAATGATTTTGAGAAATCAGAAAACGTATTATTAAAGTGTTCTTATAAAGATAAGGATGCTCGTGAAACTGAGACCAGAAAATGACGTTTCTCATTTTATCGAGTGCCGGTACTGTAGGCCTAAGCTTAAGTATATCTATAGGTGGTACGGAACGACTGTAATTCTAGCTATATATAAATTTATATCATAAGAATCAGTACAAAGCATACAATTTGGGTTACTAAACTTAATTTCAGGTGCTGTACGTGACGTTATACAATATCTTTTAGTGGTGTACGTGACACTACATCTGCAACGCAGTTATGAAATGACCTTGATCAACATAATTTCTTCAGTTTTCACGTGTCGTTTCAATTTAATTCAATATACATAATACTGTGGTAGCCAATTTTAGTTATTAGTAAATAACTCAGCAACTTACCAAAACGAGTGGAGCTCTTGTAGGAATCATACGCTTTTTACTAACTGCTCGAACAGTAGCTCCAACAGCCCTGGCGGCCATGATGGTTGTTGTTACTTATTTGGTATTACTTCACCCATGAAGTAATCCATCGAACGAATTTTGTAAAACGTACTGCAAATCCACAAAAAAACCCATTATTTTAAAGTTAAAAGATGTTGTCAAAATTAGAATTTTACTAACAATATCAAATAATAACATAAAATAACAATTTTGAAAAATTACTTGGAAATAGGTTATCAAGTGAACTAAATGCACACTTGTATTGGACACATTCAAATAAATATTTACCAAAGTTCCGGCTGTGACAACGACAACAACAGCAACAGTTTTGTCTGTCGGGATAAGAGTAACGTCAGAAATATAATGATATTTAGCATCTTTAATCTGTCTGCTGTCCATCTATCAACATTTTTTTTAAATGCTACTTCACAGTCCAGGATGGCTTAGAGGACTCTCAGGCCAATTAAGGGAACTCACTAAGTTATAGATCTTTACATTTTCTTCGTTTAGTCCGTCAATAAACATGCCAACCAGATTTTTTTTTTATAATCCAACAACTAGAACTAAACACATGGACATTTTCAAATTGGAAGCCTGCATTGGTAACTTAGTAAAATTTCTGGGTCTAATTGTGCTACACTGATTGGTCCTTGGGGTCCATCCCTAGCCCTAGCGACTTAGATTCCCACCTGACTACAATATATACAAACACAATATTGTTACTAGAATTACCCTGCCTTTTGTAACTTTCAAGTCCCAAGAGCCATTAAACGGGGAAAGCAGGGTAATGAGATCAACTTCATAAAACTAAACGTGTGTTTGCTAGTTAAGGCATGAAGAGATGAATCCACTCAAATCATCAATATCATGCTACCAGGATTAGCTTAAGGGTCTGGGAACCCCCTTGAAACTTAGTCCCTTGGTCATAACATAAATGGTAACAGTTCAGATCCCTCCCTATCACCAATAGATAAAACCATATTTTCAATGAAACAATTTACTTCGGTCCCTTTGACCTAGGAATCAATTGTTATATGAAGCTGGGACAGTATATGTTATATATATATATTATCCATTATACGTACCTGTATGAAGGAATAATAGCTTCCGTAGATGCTAAGCACAAAACGGGGTACATTTTTTAATTGGTCGTTTAATTACTAAGTACCTGAAAGTCTACTTCTCCTGAACATATTGAACATATTTCAACCAAATTTACTATAAAGCATTCTTGGGACCAGGAAAACAGATTTATAAAGTTTAGGTGTTGCCCCCCTGGATGCTGATAGACTGAGTCAAAATAAGGAAATATTTACAGTATGAGATTTAACAGCTAGGTGGGTAATACAGGCCCTCTGGGTTCTTGTTGAAGTGTAAATGGAAAAAAGCAATGACCTGAAACTGGGATTTGTACCAAGGACCTCCCGGCTCCAAACTCTAGATGGGCACTCTTACCAACTGAGCTACCTGGTCACTTGTGATCACTCTAGCAGCTGAAATAAATATCTCTTGAAAATGTTTAGATAGGATGAAGCAATAATACATTTTCAAAAGGATAGTCAGTTATTTTGGGCTACCCAGCAGTCCAGCTACATTCCTGTCCCTCCTTCAACAAACTCTTCATTCCTGAAAATATATTCAGTACCCAGATCCCTATGGAGGCACCAATGTAACTGAGGATGCCTTTTCTTCAAGTGCATCTGAGAGGGGTTTAACCTGTGACCTCATATTACTAATGTATAGTGTTCTACCCATTGTTTTCCCAAATCACTCTAGCCAAGTAAGTAATAGGTGCTATATCAAATGTTGTGTAGAACTATGTTCTGGGGACTCTTCTGGATTTTTACCCTCAATTGTGTGAACTTTTCAAAATCATTCCAGTTTTGCTTAGTTTGAAATTGTTGAATTATAAAGCTTACAGTAGAAGAATTATATTAAAGCAGGCTAATGTATACATTTTGTTTTTGGAACCAAACTTGTACAACTCCTGATATGTAATTGGGTTTTTTACCTGGAAAATCTACACAAATTATGACATCTAAATTGATCAAATATTACAATATATATATATTTTTAAAATAACGCGTTTTTGTGTCCTCAAGATGCTTTCAGTTTAAATGTTTGATTAAGGAATATTCCCCGGTATTTTATCCGAAATATATGGTGCATATATGTCCCCACTCATGATAACTTAGCCTGAGGGTCTATATGTTTTAGATACCCAAGTTTGAAAAGCAGCATCGGTAACCATTTTATTGTTTGTTGCATTTCATGCTTCTTATCAATGTTAGAATTGCAATACATAATAGGATTAGTAACAGAAAACAAAATGCCTGGTGTTTTTTTCTCTCAATATTTTATTCCTGTACAAACATTATTTTTTTAGTTGCAACAAATACAGATTTGAGTCAGTGAATTGAATTATATCATAAATAAATATTATTGATCAAAAGCACTTTCAAAAATAACTGTCATTACAACTACCTGTTATTTATAGAAAAAGACAAAATTGTGCATAGGTGATGATCATTTTGATGATAAGGTTACACCATGTTAAAAAATATTGTTTTACATCCATAACAACAGATGCCAATATTATATAAAAACTATACATCCTATGATTGCTTTGTTATTTTACATTTGACACTAGGTGTAAAATTAGAATATTAAAAATATTGATAAACAACATGTATATGATTTAAGTGAACTTTAACATGTGAAAAACTAAGTGTACATAACAAAAAAAAAAAGCTGGTGTATTTACTAGGGATAAATACAATGTCCTACTTTACAAATAACTAAATAATACATGCAAGTGTATTCTTGTATTACTGTACCTTACAAAAGAATATTTGGCAATAAAACATGGTTCCAAGCTTACTAAATCTCTTTTTAATTTCTGTTCCAGTTTATGCAGTGAATACAACTTCTTTGTATGTATGTGAGGGCAGGTAATCCCTCAAATGGCAAAAGAAAAGCGAAAAATGAGATATGTACAAAGATAGAAAGTTACCTTTCCAGCATTACTACAGGTAAGCTCTGATATACCCTGGTACTTGTATAAGATGTGTAGGGCATAGATGATGATTTAATAAAAATTATTGACTGGTAAGACTGATAAGGCAGATTATGTTAACTATGGAAGTATACTATACTGAAGTGTTAAGTGTTGTCATTACCTTAATAAAACTACGAACTGAATAGGTGTCAGCTGTCTCATGCAACACTAATATCTTCAAAAAAATGAAAAACAACCGTTACAAAGTCATTTTTTTCCCCAATTAAATAGTGACAAATTTCCAATAGCACAATGGGCCTGACAACATTTGATTGTAGCTCAAAAGGTCCAACAAAAATAAAATGTCAGTGAAGTAATATTGATATTCTATGCTGGAAGCTCATTTTCAAACAGCTTGTCTAAATGTTGGGTAAGGAGCCAGCAACAATTAGGACTAAGTCATTCAAAACCTGACACGCATAAAAACAAGTCAACATAAATCTTTCACTCAGCATAGTCTTCAGAAATATTAACGTTCCAAACTAAAACTAGGAATTAATAATCATCAACTGAAGCCAAAAATTATTTTTTATAATTTTCATGATTCTCAAAAACATTACTTTGAACATATGCAATAATTTTAAAACAACTTGTTATGCCACAGACTTAGATAATTCCGTGGTTATGCTTATACGATTTTTAACAAGTGGATCTTGGTAATTAGTAGGAAAAAAGGAATTAGTTTAATATTACGATAAAAAATGTTATATCTATTTTAACATAAAAAATAAGTTTTTAGTGCCTTATTAACTACATATATAATCAGATTCATTGACTTTGGTTGGCTTATTACTAAGCATGGGCTTATTGCCAGATAAATATGGTATAATAAATTTGCTTCATTGACTTATTGAATTGGTATTAATTAAAACAATATATACATGTAAATATGTTTATTATACAAGCTCGAAGTATAATTAGAGTCATCTAAGACAGAAATGGTATGTGATAGAAAAGGTTTTTACAACAGATATACATTTAATTTGAAAAGTCGACTGTGAACAATAAAATGTTTTACAGTTCCTGTATTTCTTTACAACTTATATATCCTCAAGCAATCTAATCTATAATACTGTCTGTCTGGCATCAATTATTACAAAAATATTAACTAAAGTACATACTAAGTATGTAATAAGCAAATAATATAGGAAAAACTCTCTTAAAAAATAATTATAAAAATCAACAACACATGTATTGGTTTAGGAATCTAGCTATACAACCAAAATCTGGAGTTAAGCACAACTACATTTGTGAGATTAATTTTCCTCTCGTCAAGATTTTAATTATTAATGATATACAATTTTTCATTGCAGTCTGATAATGAACACAAATCCATGTCAACTGAATGGAAAAGTTATAAGCTTGTATTGTGATGATATATATTACTAAGGACAACATGCATAAGTTTATTTGCTACTTAAAATATATTCGTGCTGGAGTTATCTCCCTTGGGTAACTTTAAACTTGGGTTGCTTTCACGTGGCAAAAATGCATTCTACAAAAGCTTACATACTTGGATTGAAAATGTGCCTTTTACAGGCAGAGCTAGAAATGCATGTTTTTGGAGTTCTGTGACAAACAAATAACAATATTCATATATAAAACTATTATCAACAATTATCACAATAACATGTCCTTCTTTCATGTGTGCACTAATTTTCATAACATTTCCTAAAATTTCCATGTAAATCAACATTGTTTTATGCAGAAAGAGAAACAGAATTTTAATTTTGGTCAGGTATTTCTCATACCTCAGACAGAGATATCCCACGTTATACCCCATGCTAGATTTTCTATCTCGTCCGATCTGTCTTGTACCTTTACGTGACATTTCGCGTTATTTTTACACTGCAATGTATTCATCCACGCATTAAATGCATTATGAATATTCTGTTTTGTCGTTATATGTATAGTTTTGATGTTGTTAGATATTTGATGTTGTAGATAAAATATAATCTACACTGTGAAATATGTTGTAATCTATGCAAGGACGGACTACATTTTTACACGGAAGCATTCAAATGTGGCTTTAGTAGTGAAGATGTCATTATCATTTTAGCCCCAAGGCGGGATACTTGAATAGTTCTATTGAAAAAATTCAATTACCTGTAACTGAGCGAGATCGGGTTATCTCATTCTCGGGCTAAGATTCTTAAACATCCTAACCCCAGCTTACGCCTCAGTTTGGATTCTGTTACAGAATCTTAACCCTTGACTGAGATAACCCGATCTCGCTCAGTTACAGGTAAAAGATTTTATTAGTCTGGACCCCTTGATATGCATTTGTCAAATTTTTTCCATAGGGTTGATTCAGATCTGAGCCTGCTGTTTTATTTCAGGTCCAGCTGGTCGAAATGGTTGAACTGGAAACGTGAAAGGGGCAACACATTATTGAATAATTACGGGTTACCAGAGTTAATAATGATTGCGAATTTTTCATATCTGTGAGTGATTCATTATAACTAAGTCCAAAGCTCAATTCATGAACAAAGTATTAAAGTAGCATATATCCATAAGCATTAAAGTGAAATGATGAAAATATTCACAAACTGATACATCCAACACAGATTTCACATTTGATACTGTGACAAACTCTATAACGATATCATTTAATAACCTGTAGGTACTTCACATCTGTAAAATGTGTTCCAGGCAGTAACGATGTTAACAGACCTTTTAGATACACTGTACTTAACACGGCATTGTTACACTAAAACTATCAATTATACATAAAACATACAGAAATACTAAGGCACTCTGCATACAATACTATAATACGTATGGCTTCCCAAAAATAATCTGAGAACATTGTAATTACACAAAATGATCAAAGCTTTATCTCGCTGTTCATCTAATTTACCCTTTTATCTCAAATATTACTTACAAAATAATTGTATAAAGTGATATATATCAAATACAACAGACATGAATTTATACATGAAATATGATTAGCCAGTTTTTAACTGAAACTCTAGAGAAATACTTTTTAATGTGATTTTGACGTTCATATCTTTTGATAATGACAAAAAATATGTCAATACCCAATATAAGAGTATATAATTTATAAAAAATATTAGTACATATGTCTTTACAATAAATAGTATATGGCAATATTTATGACTTAATGTGAACTAGTAATGTTGAAATTCTTCAAAATATAACAACAGACTCTTCAAATCAATCATAAAGGTTCGTCCAGTGCAGTTAGTATGCTAATCATGCACAATGTCCACTGTTCAGTAAGTATGCTTACCATGCACACTGTCCACTGTTAAGTAAGTATGCTTACTATGCACACTATCCACTGTTCAGTAAGTATGCTTACCATGTCCGCTGTACAGTAAGTATGCTTACCATGCACTCTGTACACTGTTCACTGTTCAGTAAGTATGCTTACCATGTCCGCTGTACAGTAAGTATGCTTACCATGCACTCTGTCCACTGGTAAGTAAGTATGCTTACTATGCACACTGTCCAATGTTCAGTAAGTATGCTAACCATGCACTCTGGCCACTGGTCAGTAATTATGCTTACCATGCACACTGTTCACTGTTCAGTAAGTATGCTTACCATGTCCACTGTACAGTAAGTATGCTTACCATGCACACTGTCCACTGTTAAGTAAGTATGCTTACCATGCACACTGTCCACTGTTCAGTAAGTATGCTTATCATGCACTCTGTCCACTGTTCACTGTTCACTGTTCAGTAAGTATTCTAACCATGCACTCTGTCCACTGTTCAGCAAGTATGCTTACCATGCACACTGGCCACTGTTCAGTAAGTTTGCTTTCCATGCACACTGTCCACTGTTAAGGAAGTATGCTTACTAAGCAAACTGTCCACTGTTCAGCAAGTATGCTTACCATGTACACTGTCCAATGTACAGTAAGTATGCTTACCATGTACTCTATCCACTGTACAGTAAGTATGCTAAACATGCACTCTGTCCACTGTTTAGTAAGTATGCCTACCATGCACACTGTCCACTGTGCAGTAAGTATGCTTACCATGCCCACTGTCCACTGTTCAGTAAGGATGCTAACCATGCACACTGTCCCCTGTTCAGTAAGTATGCTTACCAGGCACACTGTCCTCTGTTCAGTAAGTATGCTAACGATGCACTCTGTCCTCTGTTCAGTAATTATGCTTACCATGCACGCTGTCCACTGTTAACAACAGACTCTTCAAATCAATCATAAAGGTTCGTCCAGTGCAGTTAGTATGCTAAGGAGGCACAATGTCCACTGGGGGGGGGGTAGGCTTACCATGCACACTGTCCACGGTTCAGTAAGTATGCTAACCATGCTCTCTGTCCACTGTTCAGTAATCATGCTAACCATGCACTCTGTCCACGGCTCAGTAAGTATGCTTACCATGACCACTGTCCACTGGACAGTAAGTATGCTAACCATGCACACAGTCCACTGTTCAGTAAGTATGTTAACCATGCACACTGTCCACTGTTCAGGAAGTATGATTACCATGCACTCTGTCCACTGTTTAGTAAGTATGCCTACCATGCACACTGTCCACTGTGCAGTAAGGATGCTTACCATGCACACTGTCTTAGTATGCTAATCATGCACAAGGTCCACTGTTCAGTAAGTATGATAACCATGCACACTGTCCACTGTTAAGGAAGTATGCTTACCATGCACACCGTCCACTGTATAGTAAGTATGCTTACCATGCGCACTGTCCTCTGTTCAGTAAGTTTGCTTACGATGCACACTGTCCACTGTTAAGGAAGTATGCTTACTATGCACACTGTCCCCCGTCCAGTAAGTATGCTAACCATGTACGCTGTCCACTGCTCAGTAAGTATGCTTACCATTTACTCTGTCCACTGTACAGTAAGTAAGTATGCTTACCATGCACTGGGACCACTGTTCAGTAAGTATGCTAACGATGCACTCTGTCCTCTGTTCAGTAAGTATGCTTCCCATGCACACTGTTCACTGTTCAGTAAGTATTCTAACCATGCACTATGTCCACTGTTCAGTAAGTCTGCGTACCATGTACACTGTCCACTGTACAGTACGTATGCTTACCATGCACTCTGTACACTGTTCACTGTTCAGTAAATATGCTTTCCATGTCCACTGTACAGTAAGTATTCTTACCATGCACACTGTCCACTGTGCAGTAAGTATGCTTACCATGTACACTGTCCAATGTACAGTAAGTATGCTTACCATGCACACTGTCCACTGTTCAGTAAGTTTGCTTACCATGCACACTGTCCACTGTTAAGTAAGTATGCTTACTATGCACACTGTCCACTGTTCAGTAAGTATGCTTACCATGCACACTGTCCACTGTTCAGGAAGTATGCTTACCATGCACTCTTTCCACTGTTCAGTAAGTATGCTTACCATGTACACTATCCACTGTTCAGTAAGTATGCTTACCATGCACTCTGTCCACTGTTCAGTAAGTATGCTTACCATGTACACTATCCACTGTTCAGTAAGTATGCTTACCATGTACACTGTCCACTGTACAGTAAGTATGCTAACCATGCACTCTGTCCACTGTTCAGTAAGTATGCTTACCATGTACACCATCCACTGTTCAGTAAGTATGCTTACCATGTACACTATCCACTGTTCAGTAAGTATGCTTACCACGTACACTGTCCACTGTACAGTAAGTATGCTTACCATGTACACTGTCCACTGTACAGTAAGTATGCTAACCATGCACTCTGTCCACTGCTCAGTAAGTATGCTTACCATGTACACTGTCCACTGTACAGTAAGTATGCTAACCATGCACTCTGTCCACTGTACAGTTAGTATGCTTACCATGCACACTGTTCACTGTTCAGTAATTATGCTAACCATGCACTCTGTCCACTGTTCAGTAAGTATGCTAACCATGCACTCTGTCCACTGTACAGTTAGTATGCTAACCATGCACTGTCCACTGTTCTGTAAGTATTCTAACCATGCACTCTGTCCACTGTTCAGTAATTATGCTTACCATGCACATTGTTCACTGTTCAGTAAGTATGCTTACCATGCACGTCCACTGTACAGTAAGTATGCTTACCATGCACACTGTCCGCTGTTCAGTAAGTATGCTAACCATGCCCTCTGTCCACTGTTCAGTAATTATGCTTACCATGCACACTGTCCACTGTTCAGTAAGTATGCTAACCATGCACACTGCTCACTTTTCAGTAAGTATGCTTACCATGCACTCTGTCCACTGTTTAGTAAGTATGCTTCCCATGCACACTGTCCACTGTTCAGTAAGTATGCTAACCATGCCCTCTGTCCACTGTTCAGTAAGTATGCTTACCATGCACACTGTCCGCTGTTCAGTAAGTATGCTAACCATGCACTCTGTCCACTGTTCAGTAAGTATGCTTACCATGCACACTGTCCACTGTACAGTAAGTATACTAACTATGCACTCTGTCCACTGTACAGTTAGTATGATAACCATGCACACTGTCCACTGTACAGTAAGTATGATAACCATGCACACCTGTCCACTGATGGGAGATAACTCTGACCACACTATAATCCACTCGCACATAAAGGGGATTTTCATGATTGATACAACCATTCTGTAAAAATGACACAAGTATGAAACAAAAACTCATATCAGACTAGATACACTGTGATGTACTGTAGTCATTAAGACTAACGTATACAAACTAAGTAAAAACCATCCTGTCACTCAATAAACCATGTGTTACAAAGATATATTTTCTGCAGAAAGTCACTGTATAAACAAATTATTTTAATCTAGATAGTTCTTGAAAAATAGGTGAAACTTCAAATTAATCCTTTCAAGCAAATTAAAAGTGATACTGTCCTTAACCTAAGGTTATGATAAGTTTACAAAAATATTGACTTACAAACATTTAATTACAAACTGAGATTGTTAGCTACCTTCCTGAAATTTAACTGATTTTTCAACAACATATGAACTATCCTTGTCAGTGGGTACAACAATTGCTCCCTTCAAAAGGGAGGTAATCTGATCAATCTGCGAGTCTCTGTAGGCAGCCTCCCGTTTGGAGGTGCCACGAGTGCCATTCTCCATACTGATAACATTATCTCGCTGGCTAGTCCAGGGAGAATTAATGGTGGAATCCACATCCCGATCAGAAAATTCCTCAGCCGTAGGAATGCTTATGGCTAGACCTGTGCTCCCCGGACTGATAGTACGCAAGTCAGGTTGTGGGGACGGGGGAGGTGGCTCCACTTCCTCCTCCTGTTTAGGGGGACTGATATCAGGGATATCTGGGGAGGGTGCAGGTGCTGGCTGGTGGATTTCCTCAGGTACAGGTATATTTTGTTGTCCTACTTGTCGTATGGCCTCATCAGTGTAGGACTGAGCTAGATACGATTCCTTTAGTGGGCTGGAATGAGGAGCTGGGGGTGGGGGGTTCGGGTTACGAATCTGCGATGTGATCTGAATGAACTCTGTCTCCCCTCGTGTGCCATACAAATTAAAAGAGGACGGTGTGTTGTAGGTGTGGAGAGGTTTTGGCGGGGTCGGCCTACTGTGGTACTTGGCACTGCCCCGTTCACTCCCGACACGACTTGACCTGCTGGTGGAGGAGGCAGACTTTTCTCGTCCTGCTATAATTCCCGACGACGGTCCAACGATTAAATCTGATGGTGTGTTCTTTGAGACATAGGGAGGTGATACCGGTTTAGACTTCGGTGTGGTGATCCTTAGAGGTTCCACACTTATAACAGAATCAGATTCATTATTTTTGGCAGTATTCCTTGACATGTCCCCAGAAGGGGTGCGAGCACAAGTCCTCGGACTGTCCTGTAGTGTACTGATGTCCATGTCACTGACACTGTCAGTGGGGGCCTTGTTACCATTGAACTTTTTCTGGAGCACGTCGTCAACTGACAGCCCCTGTAGCTTGGTCTCCTCCTGTGATGACTTCTGGTCAATTGTTATCACCATGATCTTTTCATCCTCTTGACCATCAAGACTTTGCCTGGATTTCTTCCTGTGCTTGATTTTAAATCCCTCTGGCGGCTTTGGTTGGTTTTGTTTTGTCGATTTCTTGGTCAGATTAGGACGCCTCAACTCGTCTTTCTCATGTGTGAAAAATACTGGGTGAGTTTCACTCATCACCTACAAAACATTATCAAAAGTATTATTTATAGCTGTGCAGCAATGTAATGTGTAAGTCACTGCTAAATACTGTAAAAGGGGAAGTTTTCGCGGTGTTGAAATGCTTGTGTTTTCGTGTTGAGTAAATTAGCGTGAAACTATCCACACCCAAATATATATTTATAGATTATATATATTGAGAACATAAAGATTTCAGAACCACTGCTAATGCGAAAATTTGCTCACCACAATCTGTTTAAAGATATCAGTCACAATGCGAACATTTCCAAATGCGAGAAAATTTCCCCTTTTACAGTATCACCAGACAGGCCTGTGCAATATATGACCATTGATAAGTTGTCAAACTAGTACTGATTACTTGAAAAGAATCCGAACTGGAAACTGGCAACTGGTTAATTGTTCAATTTTACAACATTTGTCAAGTGAGTTATCTCCCTTATGTTATTATGTTTACCATGGTCATTGTCATCACATTACAACAACTACCCAACACCAAAACCCTGGGGGTTGGATACATGCTGTTTCATTGTCAGTACATTCTGCACACATGAAGTTATCTAGCTATATCCTCAAACTATGCTGAAATCTATGGAAAACCCCAAAAAGTTCATATCTACAAAAGTAGCCTTTGCAGATTTTCAGACAACTATAATCTATTTGGGGGAGTATGCGAAGCCTGAATGTTTTGTTGGTGGTTTTCTGAATAATGGTATTAATGGGTCAAAATCTGCTTACTGCTGACAAGTCGAAAATATGCAAAAATAAATTTGGATTGATAATTTTTTGTTACAATATCACTAAATGGTAGTTTGTATATCAAAAGAATGGAATGAATAATAATTGATCTAGTAAGTTTACTTCAGTCCTACACACTGACACAATGTCACTTACAGGTTTCGGACCATCGTCTCTCTGTTCCCTGGGGGAGATCACTTTTGATGATGTCAGTTCATCCTCCCAACAAAGGGGGATAACTGTCTTTTCCATGTTTTCTTTATCAGCTCTTTCAAATTCTGTCGACCTGTCAACATCATAAACTAATGGTAAAATCTTGCCACAGCACCTATAGCTGTATAGATCTGATGAACGAATGTTTTGACATGATCAAATATACAGCGTCATACCCAATCAGCCAGTGGTTCCTAAGCAAGTTTTTAGAAAAAAAGAAACAATCAATTTTGAAAATGTGTTAAGTTGAATGCCAGATGAACTCATTTTTCTTTAAGCTTATAGATTAAAAACCTGTATTTCATTTTCCATTGTTTTTACTTTTCTTTGCAATGCTGACAATTACAATGGATGATTGACTGACTACTTACTCTCTGCTAAGACAGCTGTCCTGGCGTTTCACCTTCAAATCGTCAGACTGAATGCGCCCATTGATGCCCACACGAATTTTGTCTCCTTTCTGTAGCTGCTGGGCAACTCGACTTCCAACTCTTCCCTCAATGTTATAGTACTCCTCATCATCTCTTAGTTCTGTAACCAGTAGAGTGAGACATTAACAGGATCACACACAACTTCTCTATATATATTGTTCTACTCCTCATCATCTCTTAGTTCTGTAATCAGTAGAGTGAGACATTAACAGGATCACACACAACTTCTCTATATATATTGTTCTACTCCTCATCATCTCTTAGTTCTGTAATCAGTAGAGTGAGACATTAACAGGATCACACACAACTTCTCTATATATATTGTTCTACTCCTCATCATCTCTTAGTTCTGTAATCAGTAGAGTGAGACATTAACAGGATCACACACAACTTCTCTATATATATTGTTCTACTCCTCATCATCTCTTAGTTCTGTAATCAGTAGAGTGAGACATTAACAGGATCACACACAACTTCTCTATATATATTGTTCTACTCCTCATCATCTCTTAGTTCTGTAATCAGTAGAGTGAGACATTAACAGGATCACACACAACTTCTCTATATATATTGTTCTACTCCTCATCATCTCTTAGTTCTGTAATCAGTAGAGTGAGACATTAACAGGATCACACACAACTTCTCTATATATATTGTTCTACTCCTCATCATCTCTTAGTTCTGTAATCAGTAGAGTGAGACATTAACAGGATCACACACAACTTCTCTATATATATTGTTCTACTCCTCATCATCTCTTAGTTCTGTAATCAGTAGAGTGAGACATTAACAGGATCACACACAACTTCTCTATATATATTGTTCTACTCCTCATCATCTCTTAGTTCTGTAATCAGTAGAGTGAGACATTAACAGGATCACACACAACTTCTCTATATATATTGTTCTACTCCTCATCATCTCTTAGTTCTGTAATCAGTAGAGTGAGACATTAACAGGATCACACACAACTTCTCTATATATATTGTTCTACTCCTCATCATCTCTTAGTTCTGTAATCAGTAGAGTGAGACATTAACAGGATCACACACAACTTCTCTATATATATTGTTCTACTCCTCATCATCTCTTAGTTCTGTAATCAGTACAGTGAGACATTAACAGGATCACACACAACTTCTCTATATATATTGTTCTACTCCTCATCATCTCTTAGTTCTGTGATCAGTACAGTGAGACATTAACAGGATCACACACACATTCTCTCTATATATTGTTCTACTCCTCATCATCTCTTAGTTCTGTAATCAGTAGAGTGAGACATTAACAGGATCACACACATCTTCTCTATATATATTGTTCTACTCCTCATCATCTCTTAGTTCTGTAATCAGTAGAGTGTGACATTAACAGGACTTAAAAATGGGGGATATGACACATATATCCATAAATATGTATTTTTTTTAGGTTCAATAATTCATCAAATACAGAATTATGGTCAGGAAAATCAAATAAAAATGACAGGACAAAGAATTACAATAATACTCATCAAGAGAGGCTTACAAGTATGACATTTCTAAATTGATTTCCATAATCCTGGTTCAAGGACTTGCAATTTAATTTGGTGGTTTTGAAATACATGCATATACAATTATGCCTGCAACTTATACTAATGCCAAAAACATTTAAGCATTTCTCAGAAAGTAAGGACCACAACATTATGATGACTATTACAGTGCACTCGGTCTAAACCTGACACCACTGGGGCCACATTTGGCCGATTTGCAGACACTTGTACAGTCTATTGGTTATGTTTTGTCATTGTTTCAATCAAGTTCCTTTTGATGGTTTAGACAAAATTCTGGATTGTACATGGTCTGGTTTAGACAATGTACTGTATAAGGTTTAGCTCCAAGATCAATTCACCACTGTTCTATATAACAATAAGGAATGGAAGGAAAACACAATCACTTACGAGCAAAGGCATCTATGACACCAGATGTCTCCTCACTGTTGACGCCCCCAAACGTGAGCCAGCCAGCCTCGAGACTCGGTGGAGCGTCTGCCTTCTGCTGTCCTCGTACAAATGTACCTGTGTTTAAGTCGTGACTCCCAGGGTCCCAATGCTCATGGATTTTCTCCGTCAATTTCTTGTGTTCACGGCTGGTCTCCAAATATTCAGCATTTGTGTTTCGATTAATACTCAAGTCTTGTGACAGAAATGAGACTTTTTTAAGATTTCCTGAAAAATGTGAAAAGGTAGTCAAATATCTGAAAAGCGTTAAGTGCAGGTAACATTATATCTGAGACTGATTAGTGCTGAGGATGCATAATACTGAAAATAAATTACCTGTATTTTACAAGTGAAGGTGGCAACTTGTCACTCACTTTATATAGGCAAAAACAGCAGGTGATGTCAAGTAAAAAAAGAAACATTTCACAGTAAATGAGCCTTAGTCAGAAACAAGGTTCTTATCTTATCAAAACTTGTCAATAAAGATTATATAACAGTTAATAAATGTTATTTATGTAGACATCAATAAAAAATCTTGACTGGTATGGCAAACACCAGAACTCACCAGTTGTTTTGGGCCGACGTGTTGAAGAATGGGCTCGGTTTGTGTGTTGTAACGTAGATTGAGACTGTGAGGTCAAAGGTCGACCGTGTACTTCAACTTCAAGAAGAGAAAATAAATCAAATGGAAATGTTTGCAGTCCAAAATCCACATAAGAGGTATCAAGTCATTTAATGATTTTGTGAACATTATAAATTTTCACAATTTGAGTTAGATAACATTATTTTTTCATTTTGCTCAGTTACCATATTAATCCTAATACGAACCTATATCTAATAATAGCCCAAAAAAGTGTGTGATCCCCTTATTTCAGGATGAAAATACAATATACAGAAAAGTATTTTACCTCTTTTCTGATTTCTAAATTAATTCCAATAGCTCAAATTTCAGAGTTCCTGAAGAAAAACCAATGACCTACGGCCAGTTCCTGGCAACTGCCCCACATAGGTCTCGAAACAGCGACCCAGTGGTGGAGGGCTAGTGGTAGCAGAATGTCAGACGCCTTAACCACTTGGCCACCGCGGCCCCCTTATATATTGAAGTGATTATAGTACCTGTAAAGTTATTCTTATTTCTCAAATTTTCAGAGTAACCTACTTCTATTTTGAGGCAACACAGAAACTATACATATAGACCAACAGCAATCATGATAATTGCATAATACAAATGTACACTTAACCGTCAGGTACGAAGGAAGTTTAGAAATACCAAGTAACCAGAGGAAACCGGTGTCCCATGTCACCACTACTGAATACTAGTATACAATTTATATTTTTTATAATTGAAACTTGAAGTTTTAAAATGTCACATCCTACAAATGTTACAATTGTGTGATCACTAAGTTTTTGTATAATTGTAGCTGTGACAGAATGAGACTACTCACTGTTTATCCTCTGTCTCTGGGCAAAGTCGTCCTCCGTCCTCGAGGGGGTTCCATTCCTCCTGTTAGGGGCTGAGGTTATATTCCTACTGTAATCACAAACCATCAACGATCATGATTTAGAAAATGTGTCAGATATAAGTGATTTAGTCTCACCTGAAACATGAACTTTAACCTAATGATCTCAACAGCAATACCATTTACTCTCTCTCATCTTAACAACCATTCATTTTCTGTCCATCACCTACAATTCTTTCTTTCTCCAACACCAACTCTTTATTCCTTGTCACCAACCCTTCATTCTCTCTCCATCACCAACCCTTCATTCTCTCTCCATCACCAACCAGTCATTCTCTCTCCATCACCAACCCATAATTCTCTCTCCATCACCGACCCATCATTCTCTCCATCACCGACCCATAACTCTTTCTCCATCACCGACCCATCATTCTCTCTCCATCACCGACCCATCATTCTCTCTCCATCACCAACCCATAATTCTCTCCCCATCACCAACCCTTCATTCTCTCTCCATCACCAACCCGTAATTCTCTCTCCATCACCGACCCATCATTCTCTCTCCATCACCGACCCAACATTCTCTCTCCATCACCAACCCATAATTCTCTCCCCATCACCAACCCTTCATTCTCTCTCCATCACCATCACCAACCCTTCATTCTCTCTCAATCACCAACCCTTCATTCTCTCTCCATCGCCAACCCATAATTCTCTCTCCATCACCAACCCATAATTCTCCCTCCATCACCAACCCATAATTCTCTCTCCATCACCAACCCATAATTCTCCCTCCATCACCAACCCATAATTCTCTCTCCATCACTAACCCATAATTCTCTCTCCATCACCAACCCATAATTCTCTCTCCATTGCCAACCCATAATTCTCTCTCCATTACCAACCCATAATTCTCTCTCCATCACCAACCCATAATTCTCGCTCCATCACCAACCCATAATTCTCTCTCCATCACCAAGCCATAACTCTTTCTCCATCACCGACCCATCATTCTCTCTCCATCACCAACCCTTCATTCTCTTTCCATCACCAACCCTTCATTCTCTCTCCATCACCATCACCAACCCTTCATTCTCTCTCAATCACCAACCCTTCATTCTCTCTCCATCGCCAACCCATAATTCTCTCTCCATCACCAACCCATAATTCTCGCTCCATCACCAACCCATAATTCTCTCTCCATCACCAACCCATAATTCTCGCTCCATCACCAACCCATAATTCTCTCTCCATCACCAACCCTTCATTCTCTCTCCATCCCCAACCCATAATTCTCTCTCCATCACCAACCCATAATTCTCGCTCCATCACCAACCCATAATTCTCTCTCCATCACTAACCCATAATTCTCTCTCCATCACCAACCCATAATTCTCCCTCCATCACCAACCCATAATTCTCTCTCCATCACTAACCCATAATTCTCTCTCCATCACCAACCCATAATTCTCGCTCCATCACCAACCCATAATTCTCTCTCCATCACTAACCCATAATTCTCTCTCCATCACCAACCCATAATTCTCCCTCCATCACCAACCCATAATTCTCTCTCCATCACCAACCCATAATTCTCCCTCCATCACCAACCCATAATTCTCTCTCCATCACTAACCCATAATTCTCTCTCCATCACCAACCCATAATTCTCTCTCCATCACCAACACTTCATTCTCTCTCCATCACCAACCCATAATTCTCTCTCCATATCACCAACCCTTCATTCTCTCTCCATCACCAACCCGTAATTCTCTCTCCATCACCGACCCATCATTCTCTCTCCATCACCGACCCAACATTCTCTCTCCATCACCAACCCATAATTCTCTCTCCAACACCAACCCATAATTCTCTCTCCATCACCAACCCATAATTCTCCCTCCATCACCAACCCATAATTCTCTCTCCATCACTAACCCATAATTCTCTCTCCATCACCAACCCATAATTCTCCCTCCATCACCAACCCATAATTCTCTCTCCATCACCAAGCCATAACTCTTTCTCCATCACCGACCCATCATTCTCTCTCCATCACCGACCCAACATTCTCTCTCCATCACCAACCCATAATTCTCTCTCCATCACCAACCCATAACTCTTTCTCCATCACCGACCCATCATTCTCTCTCCATCACCAACCCATAATTCTCTCTCCATCACCAACCCTTCATTCTCTCTCCACCACCGACCCATAATTCTCTCTCCATTACCAACCCATAATTCTCTCTCCATCACCAACCCATAATTCTCTCTCCATTACCAACCCATAATTCTCTCTCCCCCCTTCATTCTCTCTCCATCACCAACCCTTCATTCTCTCTCCATCACCATCACCAACCCTTCATTCTCTCTCAATCACCAACCCTTCATTCTCTCTCCATCGCCAACCCATAATTCTCTCTCCATCACCAACCCATAATTCTCTCTCCATCGCCAACCCATAATTCTCTCTCCATTACTAACCCATAATTCTCTCTCCATCACCAACCCTTCATTCTCTCTCCACCACCGACCCATAATTCTCTCTCCATTACCAACCCATAATTCTCTCTCCATCACCAACCCATAATTCTCTCTCCATCGCCAACCCATAATTCTCTCTCCATTACTAACCCATAATTCTCTCTCCATCACCAACCCTTCATTCTCTCTCCACCAGTGACCCATAATTCTCTCTCCATTACCAACCCATAATTCTCTCTCCATCACCAACCCATAATTCTCTCTCCATCACCAACCCTTCATTCTCTCTCCATTACCAACCCTTCATTCTATCTCCATCACCAACCCTTCATTCTCTCTCCATCACCAACATATCATTCTCTCTCCATCACCAACCCTTCATTCTCTCTCCATTACCAACCCTTCATTCTCTCTCCATCACCAACCCATACTTCTCTCTCCATCACCAACATATCATTCTCTCTACATCACCAACCCTTCATTCTCTCTCCATCACCAACCCTTCATTCTCATTCCATCACTGGCCCTTCATTCTCTTTTCATCACCAACCCTTCATTTTATTTTCTTCATCTCTTCTTCATTCTCTGTCAATTCCCAACCCTTCCGTTTCTCTCTATTAATAGTCTTTGTATGAATATTCTGTTTGTATTTACACTGTGTTCAGTATAGCCTTATGTACATGCATGTAAGTCTGACCAAATGTAAGATGAGTCGTTGACTTAACTTTGTCATCAAGTATAGATTTGACATGTGTATCTCAAGCAATTTTGATTCTTTATTGCATGGTAGGAAATTATAATTTAACAAGTCTGGATTATATGTGTGACCTGGTTATTCCTATGTACTGGAAAAGAAATCTTGGTACAAATAGAAAAGTTTTTTTTACAGATTTCATGATAAGAAATACATTTATTACATTTTTGCCAGTGAAATATCGGATTCTATCAATTGATAAAATTGACATCTTTCACACTGTGACAAATATCAAAAGTGATATTTTCACAGTGTGAAAATATCACTTTTTAGTATTGACCAATCATACCGGTATCTTCTATTCGCTGCATTCAAAGGCAACGATATTATGTCACAGATTCACATGAAGCGACGGTAAAATAAGTGGTTGTTATGGTAAATGTTTGGTACACAGACTTAAGTATTTACATATTTATACCAGTAATGGCATTTTTATAAGCAATCATACCTGAAAATAGCAGAAAACTTTGAAATTGCGTTGAGAATGCCACTCAAAATGGCGCACAGCCTAGTTGTCAAGCGTGACGTCATTAGAATATGGCGCTAATAATTACGCTTCTGATTCCCGCCCTTTTTTAATGCATTAATCAAAATATTAGCCACACTCGTGAAATATATTTGTTATTACTGAAGACACCATTAAATATCCTCTATATATTGGGAATTTGCATGTTATCAACTTTGTGAGTAATATAATTTATTTTAGCCAAAATTTCAAACGATAAATCTATTGTCCTAAAGACTATGATGTACTGACCTGGGCCTTGTGTAGAGGTTGTGAATGAGTTTGTGCTGCTCTGTGATGATATCTGTGGTGGACCGTGAACGGTACGTCCGTGTCCCGCTCACATCAATATCCACAGTACGACACGACAACACAGGCTGAGCAGGGGTGTACCTCAATCTGCTCTCAAGTTCCCCAAGGGGGCGTTTCTGTAAAAACAAGTTAAAAGAATATTTATTGAAACATAAAATTCAAATAACATCTGTTCAACACATGTGTAAAACACTGCAATAAAATTGAAACATAATAAAACACATGCGTCAATATGTTAATACCTTCGCACATTCATTTCCTGGAGTAATAAAAATACAGCAAGTAATGAAAAATATTTCCAATATTGTGCTTATCTTGAAGATACAAGTCCATGTAGATGTTCACTAAATTGTAATTCTGTACCTAAGATTAAATTATGGCATATTGATAATCTTTTAATGCCACCTCCGATATTGTAATACACCTCTCCCTATAATAAAGCAGTGTATAGACGGGGAAGACTTGTGAAATATACCTCTTTGTCCCATAAAGTTTTTGTAATAATACGAAAGGCATTTGATGTTTAACAGTGGCAAACCTGATACACAGACAAACTTGTTCACAAAGGCAGAACAAGATTTCCCTGTAAATATTAAACATATTCTATTGATGAAAAGTCACATACAAAATATGCTATCAAACCAGCCAGGCAGATCTATCACCTTGAGAAGCCTCTTAAACATGTGTTTCACGGCGCCACACAGGGACCCAACTATACGACACAAACTTCATTGCATGAATCACAAGGAAATAATGACCATCAAGATAGCGTTACATGACCACTTTTAAAGATATCAAACACAAATTATGTTTTGGGATCAAATCATTCCAATATTACCTGTTTAATGTGAAAATTTGTCCATTGCACAAAATCGTCCCGATGCCTTACGACCCTTGAGTTATGTTGAGATTTCTTGCCTGTTTTGATTACCCTAGGTATTTATATATGGGTGACGGACCAATACAAGTGTATTGATGCCTCCACTTACGCCATCACAAATTATTCTCAGGCAAATGAAAACAACACCCTAATACATAAAGGAGAAGGAACAAAATATCTTCATTCACACTTTTGTTCCATACAGAAGATCAACGACTTTCATACAGAAGATCAACGACTTTCATACAGAAGATCATCGACTTTCACACAAAAGTTGAGTTCCATGATTAAGGTTAAATATCTGTAAATTATTAAGAATCACACACCTGTGACAAATTAAAATATTTGTTTGACTTCTAAAGCAATTGATGCAGTGTTTAAGACGTTTCGGCTATGGTGATTGGTGGTCTGTTGCTCTAGCCGTAATGGACTTACATTATCCTGGCTGTACTTGTTGTATTTACTTCTTTGGTAATAAATTAAGCCGCAGAAATCCCTATAGTCAACCCTGAATATCCTTATCAAAACAGTAACAGAGAGAAACCTAACCTTTTGTATGTTCTGATTGATTTACTACACAGAAATAAAAAAAAAATCCTCTTATTAAATCCAGTTAAACCTCTTCAGAGACAAATTCAATCAAAATCAATTTGTTCCGCTATTTTTCAAATGCTGATTCCTGAACACCCCTCGTTATACAAGACTACTTATCTCTCCTATAATAAATTCAATTAAAGCAGGCTTTAATTTCAGTCTAAGGAAGAAAGTACAGCGTTCTTTATTGCTTTAATGGTTTTGGAAATTGTTTACAAAATTCTATAAACTTTTCTGGTCCTAGAAGCATCAAGAGTAAGTTCTATCGCGGCCATGTGGAAACCATGTTAGCTTACAGAGCTGTTGAATCAATTTGAAAAATGATATTTTTGTGCAAAACTGATGTATTGTTTTCTCTTGTCTTCACGTTATCACATCAGAATGAATTACTGCTCACTAAAACACAGTTTTTCGCTTACAAGGTTCAATATTTCATCAAATATGCAATGTGAAGACATAAATAATAAACAATGCCTTAAGCTGATTAGTGTTGTAGAGACTTGGTCCCAAATTATTATGTAATTACTTTCTATTTCAAAATACGTTACCACAGTCATTATAATGCATATTCCAACCTTACTTGGCTCTTTACATACGTAAATAAAGAATTTTTCCCCCCATGGGGAACCCCTGGGAAACCCACCAATCAGACGGCAGTATTCACGCACGTGATTTAAGACACGAAGCCATGCTTCCCACTTCATAATTCCTTCAGCCGGCCGTGTTTACGGACGTGTTTTGGTGTCTACGGGTTCCAACTACAACAGGCGTTGTTTGTACCCATACATTTACGTATCCTTTATAACTAGTTAACTTTATTTTGTTTTAATTAAGCTTTTTGCTTTGTTTTGCGCCGTTTTGCGACCAGGCTCCGGCCACGTGTTCGCGTTTTTGACGGTTTGTTTACGTTGAGATGGAGACTCCTCCTTCTCAAAGGCGCTGTCCTGGGGGTCATTTTTTTGAGGCTTCCGACCCCCACCCTTACTGTCCTGGCTGTCGGTCTTGCTCTCTGGAGCAGCCGTGTGAAATTTGCCGTGCCTGGCAGCCGACTCCTACCGGTGGTTCTCCCCGCCCGCGAGGGCGTGCAGGTAAGTCGGGTAGGAGGGGCGGTAGGGGTGGGGCGAGGGCTAAAGCTAGGCCTAAGCCCTCGGAGAGCACCAGCGGAATTCCGACCTCTGTCGAGTCTTCCCTGGGGTTCGTGTCGGCGGTTTCGACCCGTACCGGGGCCGCTGGGAAACAATTTGTTTCTTTGGACCCGCACCTTTCTCTCACCCCGCCTTCCGTTTTGTCGGTCGACGTGGGTGAGGGTTTGGGCTCTGTCCCGGTCACCACGGTGACTAGGGGACAGGGGGGCGGCCTTCTCTCCCAATTTGTGGTGGGAGGGCAGGTGGCCCAACATTCCCTTGGGAATATTAAACAGGCCAGCCATGTTGTGTCAGCGGATGCTTCTGTTGGTGGCCTCCTGCCGGTCCGCTCCACTCCTGAGGGTGTTGGTGTTGTCGGAGACCGGCCCCCGGCAGTTTTGTCTGCTCCCGGGGTTCCTTGCATCCCTGATGTAGCCCCTGGCGTGGTGATGGCGTCTAGCACGCCGTCCACCACTGTGCAGCATTTGCTGCCCGGTCCGGTGGTTAGTGATGCTTCGGCCTCGCTAGCCTCGGCTGGATTTTACGGTGGTGTGAGCACTGGTGTAAAAACCTATGCTTCCAGCTCTATCCCTTGTGCCTCCTCCCCAGGTTTTCCTATGGTAGGTGCCAGCGCAGCTGCGTTTGGTTTTGCCGGTGCACGCTGCTCCCCTGGTGGGGCTTGTTTTACTGGCCCTACAGGTTTTGGCCCTGCTGTAGGTCAGTCTGGGTGGAGTTGGTCAGGTCAGCCAGGTGTGGCTTATGGCGGCGGGTGTGTAGGTGGCCCTAGGTTCCCTACCCCGCCCCCCCAAACCGGTCCTGCCTCCGGTTTCGGGCATCAGGTTGGTGGCTCTGTTCCAGGGTCCTCCCTGGTTTATCCCACCTATTTGCAGGGTGGGAATGGAGCTCATTGGGGTCAACAGGCTCCTTTTTATGCTCCGCCCCAACCACCGACCGCCTATGGGCAGTCTTGGGGTTTCTCCCAGCAGGGGGCTTTTCCAGCCGCTCCCCCTCCACCCCAGGGTGGTATGGGTTTCCAGCCTGGATATGCCCCCCCCGCCTTCTTGCCTGCGGCGATGGGGCCCCCCCTCCATCCGCCACCGAGCCGTTCGCGCAAGCGTTCGCGCTCCCGGCCAGCTTCTGCTGCCGGTTCAGTCAGGCAGAGACCGCGTGATGCTAGGGCGGCTGGTCGTGCTGCGTTGGCTCGAGCTCCTATTTTGGAATTTGAGTCTACCAGTAACTTCCGCTGTCCGGTGTCAACTCCTACCTTACAGCAGGTTCCAGGGTCTTGTGGTCCTGCTCCTGCTGTTCCTCAGGGACTATCGATTGCCCCGATAGTTCCCTCGGGTAGGTCACGTTCTCTTTCCCCTCCTCGCACCCCTCCCCGGAGGGCGACGTTGATGGAGGTGGATTCGGCGGGTGCCTCTCCTAGTGATGAGAGGGACGTTCTTCGGGGCTCTCCTGGTTGCTCCAATTTTACGGAGACTCGGGATGAGGATAGAGTCGGCGAGTTTACTGACTCTGATTTAGAGTCGTTGGATTCGTCTGGGTTGGACTCAGAAGGCCCTTCTGATGTGTCCCAATCCCGGCCCCGAGATGCTGATCCGGTGCCTCCAGAGGTTTCGGCTTCATTTCGCACTTTACGTGCAGAAGTTATGAAGCTTCTGGGGGACGGGGTTTGCCCACGCCCTTCCACGGATTCGGCCGTCCCGGAGCGCACTTCGCTCCTTCAGAGCATGTTGCCTCCCCTAGCATCTGCCTCCTCGGCCTCTGCTAGGTCTCTTGCGGAGGGACGAGGCGTGGCTTCGTCCCTCGCTCAGGTCAACGCTTTATTAAAGCAGAAGGTGAGCAAGGCTCGCAAGCCTTTTTCCCTCTCGGCTTTACAGGTCGTGGTTGCGGACATCGCAGATTTAGCTGCAGATACGTACCGCATCCACGACCCAGTCTTGGCCCCTAATTCTGTTTCCCTTGAGAGGGATCTGGATAAGTGGCCGGGACGCTGTGTTGACCAGGTTGTGATGGGGCCTAGGGAGCACTCTAAGTTGGAGCGTCTCCTTAGGCTGGCTCTCCATGTTCTGTCCTACGCAGACTGGTTTACTTCTGCGTTGCTGGCTGCGAGCTGCAAGTCGGTGGAGCAGCTCCCCAGCAAGGTTGGACTGATGGAGCGCCTCAGCCAGGCAATTTGCAAGGCACATCTTGATGCGATGGCCTTACTGTCGGCTGCCATGTCACACCTTGTTGTTGCCCGCCGGTTGTCGGTCCTTTCTGGACTGCCAGTCGGCGATTCCTATCGGGCTACCCTTTTGGAGGCTCCCTTGACTGGCGAGGATTTGTTTGGCGGGGTCCTTCCCTCAGTGCAATCTGAGATGAGGTTGGACCCGTTTGCATCTGAGGATGCACGCCACAATTCCGCAGGCAAGGGCGCTAGCAGGAAGAGGCAGGCTTCTGGCTCCTCCAGGCGTAGGAGGAAGAGGGCAAAGACGACTGCTTTTCAGCAGCAGTCTGCCCCTCCGACTTCCGCTCCGGCAGAACGTCGGAAATCTTCCTTCCGCGGTAGGGGTTCCCATAGGGGTCGAGGCAAAGGCAAAGTTTCCAGAGGTAGGAAGGGTTCCTGACTCTTCCTTGCCCTTGCAAACTCCTTGTCCACTGTCTGTGGCCGCTCCCACGTCCTTGGGCGCGGGAGGCTCCGCCGAGGTGGTTTGGGAAGGGCTAGATTGGCCCCTTCCGGACTTGCCAGTAGGCGGTCGGCTGTCCCATTTCGTTCCTCAGTGGAAAGAAATCACTTCAGACAGTTGGGCCCTAGGGGTTGTGTCCAAGGGTCTCTGCATCCCGCTTCTTCGGGATCCACCTCTGGCGCGAGAGCCTATCTTTTTCCCTTCTCCTTCCGATCCGGGAAAGGTGGAGGCTCTCAGGTCAGAGGTTCAAGCCATGATCGCGAAGGGCGCGATCGAAGAACTTTCACGGGACCAGTGGTCTCCAGGGTTTTACTCCCGGGTCTTCCTCGTGAAGAAGAAGTCCGGTGCCTGGAGGCCTATTATCGACCTCAGTACGTTCAACACGTATGTCGATTCCCCGCACTTCCAGATGGAAACGCCACGGCGCATCATTGCGTCAGTGCGTCCAGGGATGTGGGCTACGTCCATCGATCTGAAGGATGCTTACTTTCACATCCCGGTCAGGAGGTCGGCCAGGAAGTTCCTCAGGTTCACTTTCGAGCAGAAGGTTTACCAGTTTCGCGCTATGCCCTTCGGCCTCACTACGGCCCCCTTGGTTTTCACCAAGTTGTTGCAGGTAGTAGTGGGGCACCTCCACAGTCTCGGGGTAGATGCACACATCTACTTCGACGACTCCCTGTTGCTCCAAGTGGATCCAGTTATCCTGTCCCGGAGCACGAGGTCGGTTCTGGGCGTTCTGTGCCGCCTAGGGTTCATCCCTTCCAGGGAGAAGTCGGAGGTTCTCCCCTCTCAAGATTTTGTTTTCCTCGGTTATCGGTTCAGAACCGATCTGGGGTTTGTCCTTCCACCAGTGTCCAAGTTCGAGAAGGCCTCTCTGTTGGTCTCCGTTCTGGTCGGTGTGGAGCGAATTCAGGTCCGATGGTTCCTTCGGTTCCTCGGTTACCTGAATTCATTGGCGGATGTGGTTCCCTTGGGTCGGCTTCACATCCGTCCGCTCCAGCTGTTCCTTCTGTCAGTTTGGTCTCCGGCGTCTCGACAGTGGGATGTGTACATTCCTCTGCCGGAGTCGGTGAAGGAATCAGCTCGTTGGTGGACTCTCAAGAGCAATGTCTTGGCAGGAGTTCCTCTGGTTCGGGCATCTCCTGCTATGACCCTTTACACCGACGCGTCCATGACCGGTTGGGGTGCATACCTTTCCGGTCAGACGTCGGCGGGGGTGTGGTCAGGGGAACAGCTTTCAGAACACATCAATGTTCTGGAAATGCGTGCTGTTCTGTTGGCCCTTCGGGGTCTTCGACCCTCCCTGCAGGGCAAGGCCATTTGTCTGGCTACAGACAACTCCACTGTGGTGGCTTATCTGCAGCGCCAGGGGGGCACCCGTTCCCCGGCTCTGTGTGCTTTATCCACCCAGGTCCTGTTGCTGTGTCAGGAGATCAGTCTCGATCTCACGGTGAGGCACCTTCCAGGTCGTCTGAATGTTCTGGCCGACACTCTGTCTCGGTCTCGGAGCCCGGTTCTCACCGAATGGACCCTCAAGCGTTCGGTGTTCCGGTCTCTTTGCCTGGTTTGGGACAGACCCCATGTGGATCTGTTCGCCACGGCCCTGAACTTTCGACTCCCTACATTTGTGTCTCCGGTTCCAGACCCTATGGCCATGGCGGTGGATGCTCTATCCCAGGACTGGTCGGGAATGTACGCGTATGCGTTTCCTCCCTTCAATCTGGTGGGCAGGGTGTTGGAAAAGATCCTTCTACACCCTTGTACTGTGTTGCTGGTTGCACCGCTCTGGCCTCGACAACCTTGGTTTCCTCTGTTGCTTCGGCTGTCGGTGGACTTCCCACGCAGCATCCCACCCCTGTGGGATCTGCTGTCTCAACCGAGGTCCCGACAGTTCTACTCGGGACCGGAACGGCTCCACCTTCACGGTTGGATGCTATCTCGGGAAGGCTCACTCAGACGGGCTTTTCTCGAGAAGTTGCAACTCGCATCGCAGGATCACTTAGACCTTCGTCTTCCGCCGTCTACCAATCTCGATGGTCCGCATTCGGTGATTGGTGTGTCGGACGGTCGATTGATCCAGTCTCTGCCTCTGTTCCCGTTGTAGCTGACTTTCTTTTGTCTCTGTTCAGGGACAAAGGTCTGTCTCCGGGAACTATTGCAGGCTATCGTTCAGCCATTGCTAGTGTGCTGGCTTTCTATGGTAGCAAGTCAGTGGGCTCGGACGCTTCATTGTCGGCTCTCATTAGGGGCTTCTACATTGAGAAGCCTCGTTCACGGCAATTGGTCCCTAGGTGGAATTTAGCACTTGTGCTAGATTCCTTGTTAAGGGCGCCATTCGAGCCCCTCCAGTCGACAGATCGGAAGTTTCTTACTTTCAAGACTGTGTTCTTGATAGCCTTTGCTTCCGGTCGCCGCAGAAGCGAGATTCATGCTTTCAGCAGATCTTCTTCTTGCCTTCGTTTTTCGGCTGGCCATTCTTCGGTCTCGGTGACCACTGATCCCTCCTTTTTAGCTAAGAACCAGGTTCCCGGTTTCACCCCAGGGCTTGTGGTTATCCCTTCTTTGGCTTCAACTCTGGATGGGGATTGTCCTGATCGCCTGCTCTGCCCAGTTCGGGCCTTGCGTTACTACTTGGCCAGAACAGAGGGGGGGGCGGGACACTCGTCTCGGCTGTTCCAGTCTCTCCAGCCCGGTCGCTCTGATATCTCTGCAGCGACCATCTCACGCTGGATTGTTCAGACTGTTCGAGCTGCGTATGAGTCGGCAGGGGATCAGTCCTTGCGGGTGTCAGGGGTTAGGGCTCATGAGGTTCGCGCTTTAGCTACTTCGTGGGCCTTATTTAATGGTTCTTCTTACGCTGAGGTCATGACAGCTGCTGTTTGGAGGGGTCATTCTACGTTTACGGAGTTCTATCTCCGATCTTTGTCGGGACAGTCTGACGGATTGTATTCTTTGGGCCCTCTTGTGGCTGCCCAGTCCGTTGTCTGTCCTCCCTCTTCTTTTGCATAAGCCTCATTATGTCTTCTCCGCGTGATCCGGAACGCTGGTCGTAATCAGGCTTTGTGTCACAAAAGGAAAGGGTATTTTGAATTTTTCCTCCGGGGGTATGGGTCCTATTGTTGGAACCCTTCATCGCTCCACGGAGACACCACTGCGGTAAGTCGAATTCGCATTATAATGACTGTGGTAACGTATTTTGAAATAGAATTGAGGTTTCTCTTGTGAAACCAATTTCTATTATAAATACTTACCACAGTCATTAGGTGAGTTCCCTCCCAGCCTCCCCTTGTCTCCTTGGCTCTCACTTTTTTGGGCTTTGGAATTATGAAGTGGGAAGCATGGCTTCGTGTCTTAAATCACGTGCGTGAATACTGCCGTCTGATTGGTGGGTTTCCCAGGGGTTCCCCATGGGGGGAAAAATTCTTTATTTACGTATGTAAAGAGCCAAGTAAGGTTGGAATATGCATTATAATGACTGTGGTAAGTATTTATAATAGAAATTGGTTTCACAAGAGAAACCTCAACTCTATAGAAGAGCATTTTCATTCAAAACATGGGCAGGTCTATTAAACCGCCATCCAAAACATAAATGCATGTGAATTATTTCTACAACACTTGAGCTCCATTACACTAACAGGCTTACTTATCAGATTCTCCAACTAATGATAATCCAATACCTTGATCGTCTTAACACAAACTTTGACTCAATTCCTGTCAGCACTTTTTTTACTGGCACAATATACCTGTCATTCTTAAAAAGCTGTATCCTGCCTTTAAGGAAAAAAGATTTGGGATATCTAAAGTTTTGACATTTGATCAATACATAACAACCTCAGAGCAGATTTGGGGGGAAAAACCCCAGAAAAAAATTAATTTGTGGTATGCTGAAATATCCCATACCATTCTGGATTATGATTCCAGGCCTGGATAGCATATGTTCTTAAGGCAGCAAGATCCCTAATGGATTCAAATGTACATGATTCTAAATTGTATTTAAATATGAATAAACTTAATTACACCAACTTAAAATACATCTTTATAAGCCATCTCTTTCGTTCAAAATTTTGGAAATTGTGAAAAATTTCGATGAGCTATATTCAGCATTGAATGGCAAGTATTCACGATTTGCCTGCATTAACTCTTATTTCATACATCTTTCTCTTTTTTTATTTAATGTTCCTAAAGCCAATTATTGCACCACTGAAGTGAAACTGGACACCCTGAAAGAGATTTATCTGGGCAACATTTTCATATTTTCCCATAGAATGATTTACAAGATATGGCAACTTATTCTCAGAAATAAAAGTTCACTGCCATTATTTTGTAAGGCAAGGAACAAAATGGCATAGCAAAATCAATTTTATCTGAATAGCTTGTAATGCAATGTACCTTGATTCCGGAATCAACACAATTGTATGAAAATATTTTCAGATAGTTATTTCAATATCCCTATAATTAGCCCCAGGAAATTCAAATGAAAAGAGGTAAAATATATGAACTGAAGAATAAAGTTGGGCCAATGGCAAATACTTTGGGCTCAGCACTGTAGCTGGTCCTATTGATGATCTGTTTACACCTTCAGCCATGGTTGAACATATTGAATGTTACCTGGTAGTGTAATGGACCGACAGCTAGTGGCCAGCGGATGGACATATACAGCTAATTAAGCAGATTGATTTTTTTCAATATAAGTCGACTGAATCCACCAATCACATGCATCATTATTGTCAAAAATCATCGGCATTATCAACCAATCACATATGCGTGAGCCAGAGGTTCTAGACACAGATGACAGGTGTGATTGATGTCCCTCATCAACTCATAATTGCGACTGGTCACAAACCACTAAACAAAGTGAATGAAATAAGGCAAAAAGATAAAGTGCTATTTCTGAGCCAGCCGTCAATACACAAAACCCTGTATAATGTTTCCAATAGGCAGACAATTAGCATTGTGTAGGGTTGGCCTGGGTTCTTTTGTTTGCAAGAAATAAATATTTTTGTCAAGTGGTATTTTGTACCAATTTAAAAATCAGTACCACTTAACCACAACAACTTGCTTGATTTTATATGTAACACTGCAAAATATTCAACTGAGAGAAAAGGTGCATCATAATCACCACAACATACCTAAAAGTGGGAAATTATATCTAAATGTTATGCTAGTTTACTCATGAAATTGACCTGGTCTCAGGGAGTTAGAAACTTGCTATATCCCTGAAGCTCATATTTTCACGGTGTACTGTTTAGAGTTTGTATCAAAAGATACCTAGGTACCTGAAGAAAACCAAGAAAACAATACAAACAAGAGGCCCATGGGCCTTAACGGTCACCTGATATATTTATACAGAGAGTTAATTTTGTTTTTAACATGAACAGAAATATTATTCAAAGTGACAAAAAACAATAAAACCCCCTTATTCAATATCTAGCATACTGATTTCAGACTAAAAAGTATTTGAAACTAGCACCTCTGATTCTAAACAAGGAAAATGAAGAAATTTTAGCACACTGACTTCTTTGAGCCCCACCCTACAGCCCTTGGGGGTAGGGCTGGCTCAAAATTTTCAAAGTATCAAACTGTTAACTCAAGGTTATAATTCCAATCAAGTTTTTAACATGTAATATTCAAAGTATCATTTGCCATTATAAACCATAATAAATTTAACCCCCCCCCCCTTCCTTCCCCAGGGGGTAAACGTGAGACCCTAGGGTCATAAACCTTAAGACCCTTCCATCTATGAAGAGTATTTGATTCTACCATATCTGGGTCTTGAGAAGAAGATTTTTGAAATTTCAGTCAATTCAACCCTTTTTGGCCCCACCCATCAGCCCCTGGGGGTCAGTCAGGGCTCATAGGTGCATACTATCAAACTGCTACCTAATACTGATAATGCTAACCCAAATTGAATTACTTCCAATGGAAATTAAACAAATGTTGGTCCAAAATGTGATTTCCCTATATAAACTATAGTAAAGTTTACCCCTTCCCCAGGGGAAAACGTGAGACCCCAGGGTCATGAAATTCACAATTTCGGTAAAGCACCTTAAGACCCTTCCATCTATGAAGAGCATTTGATTCTACCATATGTGGGTCTTGAGAAGAAGATTTTTGAAATTTTAGTCAATTTGACCCTTTTTGGCCCCGCCCCTCAGGCCCCTGGGGGCTTGGGACTAAACCGGCCACTATTTTTGTTGACCTTTGTCCATGGAAGGTCCCTGTAAAATTTCATTGAAATTGGTTTAGGGGTTTTGGATAAGAAGTCGAAAATGTATATTGTTTATGGACACACGACGGACGACGACGGACAAAAGGCGATCGCAATAGGTCACTTGAGACTTTGTCTCAGGTGACCTTAAAAGAAAAAAGAAAACAAAATTCTGATGAAACATCAGTAACAGCATTTTCGAGAGGCCAAGGGGCCATTGGTCCACTAGAATTCTAAATAATCTATGAAATTTTAAGTGATGGACCATTTTCCTTTTGATTCAGTATGAAAAGTCTTTTAGGGTGTTCAAATTGTTTGAATTAAAACTATATTGGCCAATTGTTTTTGGCCCACCTACAAGAATCATTGTTAAAGGGACTAGCCAGGTTATGTACTGGAACAAGACTTCTTGGAAGGAAAGTGTAGAACTCTTTGGGAAGCGGTGTACAAGATTTTTCATGAAAGGAAGGTGTGTAAGTCTCTTGGAAGAAGGTGTACAAGACTCATATTAGAAGGACAGCGTACAAGACATATCTTGTGTGAACGATATACATGACTTATTGCGCATAAAGTGTGTAAGATTCCTCTCGAAAGAAAAGTTTACAAGACTCGCCTGTTTGGAGAAAAGTGTACAAGACTCTCCTATTTGGAGAAAAGTGTACAAGACTCATATTAGAAGGACAGCGTGCAAGACATATCTTGTGTGAACGATATACATGACTTATTGAGCATAAAGTGTGTAAGGTTCCTCTCGAAAGAAAAGTTTACAAGACACGCCTCTTTGGAGAAAAGTGTACAAGACTCTCCTCTTTGGAGAAAAGTGTACAAGACTCTCTTCTTTGGAGAAAAGTGTACAAGATTATCCTGTCGAGGTGTACAAGTTGTCTAGGGAGGAAGGTGTACAAGGCTCTTGAAGGACCAGTAAACATATTACCTGGTTATAAATTTTTGATCTGTAAACAGCACTTTATCCTTGTTTATTGTTGATTTAATTAACTTGGAATATACTCTGCCATTATCTTTATCATTTAAATGTTCAATGTCATTTTTACCTATTTCAATTCAACTCCCATGTATAATAGCAATGAACAGTAAAACTGACAGAATATTACGTGAGCAGAGTATTACTGTACATCTAAGCTAATATCTGGAGTAATTTCTGTCTATGTAAAACCAATTAAGGGAATTATTATTCCTACAATCAAATTTGAACTAAAATGTTCATTGCCTTACCTTAATATTAGCAATTTTGCTTCAGATACGGAGCAACCGTCGAGGCACAAGGTATAATAACGTTAAAATATCTTTAAGCTGCCCCGATAGCACACACAAGTGTATTCACAAGTTGTATCACCACAACAGTATTTTACATTTGTGAAAAAAAACCTGAGATAACAAACATACTTCGAGAACACAAGTTATCCTGTTCAGGAATTCATAAAAATGCTTTAAGTTTTCGTTTCTTTATCCAGCAGCATTAAACCAACTCCAGGTAAACATCTGTGACAAAGTTTTTGTCAGAAATATTCATGAAAAGCTTACTTGGCAAACATAAGTAATCCTGATAAGGTGGTTACGGAGACTCCTGAAGATTTAAAGTGGCCCATCAGCCCTAATGACGGTTGTTGAGGACAGACAGATTGTATACTACTGTGTTAGCACTTGGCCAGGATTGTGTACAAGCCAAGCACACCAAGATCTACTTTAGAATCTTACAGTAATGCCCTAATGGTGCCTTTGTGTTATGAATACACATACAAGTGTTACATGTTATCTGCAGATGAGATTCCCAAACCAATAACTTTGGCCCTTCCCACTAATTGTTTAAAACAGGCAACCATTATTGCGAATGACAAATGGCATCAGTATTTTTTATCTTCATTCCTTGCATGACTTAGAAATTTGTGGCAAAACTAAATGGAGTACTACCAATAAGTTAGATTAAAAAGTCATTTATACAGTACAACACAGAATCAGATATAGACATTTACTAATTAACATAGGAATGTACACATTTATACGCAGACACCTGATGCCAATTTTGGACATGGCCCAGTGAATCTGCCAAAAATGACGACTACAGTGAAACTTGTTTGACATCCAGTGGTATCCTACAAACTGGTCAGATAACACAGGGTACCAAAATACAGAAGTGGCTTTATATCTGAATGTCGGTTATGACAAGATGTCAGAATATTCAGGTGTTGGATTAGACAAGTTTCACTGTATTTATATATAATGTCTACTGTACTTATACTGTTCATGTTCTTATATTTCCTGTCTACTATACTTGTCTATACTGTTTACTTCGTTTATATAAACTGTTATTGTACTTATATATACTGTTAATGTACTTATATATAGTGTTAATGTACTTATTTATATACTGTTAATGTGCTTATATATACTGTTAATGTGCTTATATATACTGTTAATGTACTGATATATATACTGTTAATTTACTTATATATACTGTGAATGTACTTATATATGCTGTTAACGTACTTATATATATACTGTTAATGTATTTATATATATACTGTACGTTAATGTACTTATAAATATACTGTTAATGTATTTATATATATACTGTACGTTAATGTACTTATAAATATACTGTTAATGTACTGATATATACTGTTAACGTACTTATATATATACTGTACGTTAATGTACTTATAAATATACTGTTAATGTATTTATATATAATGTCTACTGTACTTATACTGCTCATGTTCTTATATTTCCTGTCTAATATTCTTGTCTATACTGTTTACTTCACTTATATATACTGTTAACGTACTTACATATATATACTGTTAACTTACTATATATATACTGTTAATTTACTTATATATACTGTTAATGTACTGATATATATACTGTTAGTGTACTTATATATATAATGTTAATGTACTTATCTATACTGTTTACTTCACTTTAATATACTGTATAACGTACTTATATATATACTATTAATGTACTTATATAAACTGTCAATTTATATATACTGTCTGTATATACTGTTTACTTCACTTATATATACTGTGAATGTACTTATATATAATGTTAATGTACTTATAAATATACTGTTAATGTATTTATATATATACTGTTAATCTACTTATATTTCCTGTCTACTACACTTGTCTATACTGTTTACTTCACTTATATATACTGTGAATGTACTTATATATATACTATTAATGTACTTATATATGCTGTTAACGTACTTATATATATACTATTAATGTACTTATATTTCCTGTCTTCTATTCTAGTCTATACTGTTTACTTCACTTATACTATACTTATATTATACTGTTAATTGACTTATATAAACTGTTATTGTACTTGTATATACTGTCTACTGTACTTATACTGTTCATGTTCTGATATATCCTGTCTTCTATACTTGTTTATACTGTTTACTTCACTTATACTATACTTATATTATACTGTTAATTGACTTATATAAACTGTTAATGTACTTATAAATATACTGTTAATGTACTGATATATATACTGTTAATGTACTTATATATATACTGTTAATGTACTTATATTTCCTGTCTACTATACTTGTCTATACTGTTTACTTCACTTTAATATACTGTATAATGTACTTATATATACTGTTAATGTACTTATATATACTGTCGACTGTACTTATCTATACTGTTTACTTCATTTATATATATTGTTAATGTACTTATATTTACTGTCTACTGTACTTATCTATACTGTCTATTATACTCATCTATACTGTTTACTTCACTTATATATACTGTTAATGTACTTATCTATACTGTTTACTTCACTTATACTATACTTATATTATACTGTTAATTGACTTATATAAACTGTCAATTTATATATACTGTCTGTATATACTGTTTACTTCACTTATACTATACTTATATTATACTGTTAATTGACTTATATAAACTGTTAATTTATTTATACTGTCTGTATATACTGTTTACTCTATCATGTATATTTATACTACATACAGGTACTTTAATATCAGAAAGTTATGTATCTAATATTACTGGCTTGTACCTTCCATTATTGGATGATTGCAGTGAAAAATGGTTATATATATTTCGTAAAAAGATGTTTTTTTAATATTGTCATGAATGTTATACCCAAGTGTATTTAAGTGCAAGATTAATGACTAATTAATCTTTCCATTTATAATCACATTGTCACAATCATAGTTAACCAGAAATGGCCGATGCCATACATCCTATCAGTAACCATTAGTCACCACACTGACACCAAACTAACATGTCTGTAGGGAGATGACTGTTTCAACAGACAGATGTGAAACAATTTGTAATGCATTAAATTGGAGCTTAATTCAATTATTGGCATTTTCTATAACATACATAGAGGCTTTGATTCTTCACATTGTTGAGAATGGGATCAGAGTACCAAAAGATGGGGAACTGTGAGACATCAGGGATACTTTCATGTCGCTTTACGGTGACTCAAACACATGACACATTTCCTGATCTAAAGATGGAAACAGCAATGAGAAGTAGATGCTCAAGGCTATGACGAATTCCCAAAGATTGTGAAGAATGTGGGAACAATATGCTATGACCAATACTAGTATTTGATGGTCAGGAATATGTATGCCTGATAACAAGCATGCTAAATGAAGAATGATGATTAGTTGCCATAACAATCACAGATAATGTGTTCTAAGAGGGTATGCTTTCTAATACAATTTTTCTTCAATGTTCAAAATTTTCATTTCTAACTTATCGCAAAGAAATAATTTCCTAACTTATAGGTGCATTGGTTTGGTTTAATGTAAGTAAAATAGATTGATTGTAACCTATCATAGAATTGCAGAAGTTCATTTTGTGTAAATTGCCTAAATTACAAGATATTGATATTTCATATAAAGATAGTCTCAAATTCTCAATAATCTAATGGGGATCCCTGAAGGATTACAATTCTATTGTCATGAGTTCCGTTATGTGATATTTGTTTGCTTCAAACGGCCTGCTATGGTACCCACCCTGTTAATAGCCTCTTATAATATCGTAAAATAACCAATCTGTATAATGTTAAAGGTATTTTTCTCACCAAAATTCCATTGTGAGTATAAAGCATTAAATAAATGTCTTTAAACTATCATAAAATCCCTCTTTGACCTTTTTACAGTATTTATATGGTAATGAAAAATTCTTTTGGTGCAAAGCTCTTTTGATGCAAAATTCTTTTGATGCAAAACAGACAACTGCAAAGAAAGCTACAGTTGACCATAGAAAATGTCAATGTGATTTTGAACAAATTCAGAAGACCTTAAGCAGTATTATTTATAAATCTTTTCAAGGTTTGTCTAAGTCTCTGGAACGTTTGGAGCATACGCCTTACAAATGGAAATATATGTATTACAATTTCAATTTCAATGGGTCAGAATAGATTTTGCTTTTAAAATTGCTTCAAAATGGAAGCTACGGTAAATACTGATGCCATCATACCATAGTTTATCACGGGATGTTCACTTCTGAACAAAATCAGAAAGAAATTCTAAAACCACCGAGCTTAGGTATTATCCTAGTTCTATGCCACACAAGTGACAAAATATATTATGCTCAATTGGAAACATTTGTTTTGTTAATTTTTAGAACTTTTCAGTGAAGAAAACGATCCTGTAACGATAGCATGAAAGCTTCATACTGTCATAAATCCTTCACATCGTGGGGTTGGACGACAGTTTATGACGTCATACTTTGATGACCTCATAATCAATGACAATGCACAACACACATTTTAAGCTTTCTAATTGGTTATCATATTCATTAATTTTGCATTCTGCATTTCAATTGGCTTTAATCTAAGACAGTGCTATTTTTTATTTGTGAAAAGTATCATTCTAATATTTTTCACAGCAGTTAAATTAAATTTCATAACTAATTCCTGATGTTTTAATGCTAAAAATATTAAAAACATTTGTATATGTATCCATTTAGACAATGGCTTGAAAGAGTCAGACTCACTCTCTGATTTGTATGTTTTCATATGGAAAAATTATTATGTTTGCCTGGTCACACTGTTTTCTGTCTGCTTTTCCGATATAATAATCTAATATTTATATAATGGATATTTTGGGAGAAATATAACATACCTTTATATAATGGACATTTTGGGAGATATATAACATACCTTTGTATAATGGTCATTTTGGGAGATATATAACATACCTTTATATAATGGACATTTTGGGAGATAAATAACATACCTTTATATAATGGACATTTTGGGAGATATATAACATACCTTTGCATGTTTCTTCAAGATTCGTTTCGCATTGATGTCAGCATAGTCCAGAGCAGATATGTAGCGGGATGTCATCGTTACCCTTGACCTGTGACCCAGAAGGTCAATCCAATGTCTGTTAGGGAAATCTACTGAGCCTCATCTGAAATCCAAGACATACATATTAGAAAAACTATCACACTAAGACATTTCAGGCTATACCCCCCATTCACATTGCATATAATCTCTAAGTCCAATATATGCCTTACACATTTCCTGTTCAATTCTGTCAAACAGCATTTTAGATATAGTCTCTGAAAGATATCTAACATAGGAATAGTCTTATAAATTTTTACTTCTGTTTTTTATATGGCATGCCCTTCCATTCTGCAGGTCACACTTGTCCGTTATACAACGTCAAATTCCCTAGGCCACAGGATGCTTTATACCATATAGTATTAAGCTAAAATCCCTCATTCCTAAATAATTACCCCATTTGTCCTATCAGGCTTGATCACCCCTCAGCCTCTGTCTCCAGAGACATACACTTATACAATACCATTATTAATTAATACAATACATATATTTTGAATCTGCTTGGATCAAGGATGCTCTATACCAAATGTAGTCAAATTCCTTTCAGCAATTATGTTACCTGGTACCACAGACTTAGATAACAATAATCTAATTCCGCGCTGGTACATATATCTTAAAGAAAGTCTGTTGATCAGACAAACTACGAACACTGCACCATAACATCAGCTCACCTTCGAGCCAGGTTAGGTAGAAATGCTGAATTCTTCAGTGAAAGACAAAACATTGAAATTTTGAATATGTCTCTTTTTCTCCAATTATTCAGGCAATAACATTGAATAACAAATATTCCCAAGTTTTAGTGAAATTCCCTTTCCAAAAGCAAACAAAGGTAAAGTCTCTACATACATTCTGTAGATTGTAAAAAAAAATCTTAACTAAAAAAAAATCATTAAAGATCCAACCATGGATTGACAACAGAAAACCTGCATACCATCAAAACATAACATTCACAACATATCACTTTTGTGTAAAACAAACACATGGCCATACAATTTTGTATTTCCAAAAATACATAAAAGATTTTTTTTTAGATAGATTTTTTTCATCCTTAACAGACAGGAAATGGATGACAGTAACAAGAAATATGAAGAGAAACATTACAGTGTTGTAGGACTTCAAATCTCAACAGGTGGATGGGAGACAACTCTTGTGTACTTATTCTCTTATAAATATGACATTTTTTATAACAAATCTGAAAAATAAACACGGAATTCTTAACTAGAGAAATTGGATCTGAATTCTTAACTAGAGAAATTGTACTACGTAAGGCAGACATGGTATAGAAAGAAGTATTCACCATTAAATCAATGAACATGATTTCTGTTAAGTCGAGATTGATGCGAGGTTAAAAAGACACCAACACTCAATGGTTTGTGCTTTAGGTAACCAAGATGTGTCAATAATAATAATAATATACAATATTTGATATAGGGCCCTATCTAGCTAACATAAGCCACTCTAAAGCGCTTTACAGTACATAGATATACAATTAGGATATACAATTTTTGAGGAATTCGCAGGAGCTGCCTTATCAGGTGCTAACTACTAGCCCTATGCCACCTGACTAATATCTCCCTATGTGTGTATGACTGCGTGTGTGCTGGAGATGTATAGTGTACTGTTTGTAGTGGGACCGTGCTTCCAACGGCACTTTATTATAGTGCCACCTCACTTGAATATTACATCACAGATACAGCAACATCCACCCCAGACCATTTTATACTCCGCCTGGGTTGTTGGAGTTGCGTGGGCAGGAGAAAAACACTTTCTCTGATATTCCATGCATGCGACGACTTCAGGGATCGAACCCTGGCTGCCTGCGTGGAAGGCCGAAGTGTTAACCATTCGACCAATCCACCCATAACAATAACAAGCAACTAAATGATTTAACTGTTGTGCATTTCAAGTTCTTGAAATTTCTTGTTCGGCTGTGGAACAATAACCCTTTGTGAAAATAAACCAGTTTTCACATAATTTCATCTCCAATGATACAGAAAATAAAAATCAATATTGCTTTCCATATTTCCACCTTGGGCAAATAGAGTCAAATAGAGTACATGACAATGGCATAACACCACTTTAGTAAAATCAATTCTAGTTCTGACAAGTTGTGTGTTAGTACAAGGGAATGCTATTCTAGTTCTACTAAATTGTACATCAGTACACAATTTTAGAGTTTGGAGGTTCTGGGTTTGAATCCCAGTCTGGACCGGTTGCATTTTTCTTCTCCTGTTAAAATATATATTAAGATATTGTACATAGAACAGCTATATCCCTCTCTGATTCATTTTGGACTGCAATAGTTTATTTGAACCATTTTGCTTACCACAAACTATGAGTTTGAGCTCGAGGTAACCATGCACTAACTCAAATCTGGAGTCTAGAAGCAAATTTAAGATACATCATAAAGTGTTACAATCCTGTAAATCACATTCATAAGGACCTTACATACAAAAACCTGAATCAATAATGATAAAACCCTTCTTATATCCCTTCATTTTATCTAATAAAGTTTCATAAGTTATAAAGTACATTGCAATCAACCATTTGGGTCCCTTGGTGAAGTTGTCAATATATTTACCATCGCATGGCATTGCAACTATATAACCCTACCGTATTCATATGGCATTCATATTGGCTATGAATGCCACAAGTCAATTGTTGACATCATCACTATTGTTAAGTTACACATACTGACCATCCCTGGACAGATGATGTTCTATTCATCATTCCTATGAATGCCATCTAAAAGCTGTTCAATGCTTTTAAAAGTTTACTCACCATATTCTTTCCTGTCCATTTTATAAGATACATGCATCCCTAACTTATCATTGAATTTTCTCTTGAACATCTAAATTAATAAAAAATTATTCCTGTAAGAAAATTAGTCACTTACAGTATTACCCCTTGGTTTCGTTACAAACATGTTTTACTGTATTAATCAAATAAGAAATGAGTTCCCTTCTTACCTTGGCAACAATTACAATACATAACAATCCTTGTCGGTGTTAACACTGCATGACAGGCCTTAATACCATGTTGTTCATTCCTACACTGAATTTAAACAGCAAGTTGATGAAATGTATTGAGTAGTTCTGTACACTTGACCAAACAGTGGCTCAAACAAGTTGACAACTATAGTACAACTCTAGATATTTAACGCAGGATGTGGTGTTCATTGGCCGTTTTAGTCCTATCTGTTTCTGACAGCCACGCGGGACCTCCCGTAGGTCAATCAGGGTATACTAGGATTTATCAGCCATACAACAAATCACCATCATTGATCACTTAGTTTCTGTATACATGCCACTGTATGGAACACGTGCCGTTCTCAGTCTGTCACAGAACAACTTGAGATATTCTTGACCTGTAACCTCCAAACCTGTTTATATGGAAAAGGAAGTTTTTTGTATTAAAAGCAGACCAATCAAACTGATAACCTCTATATACCGACACCTGTTGGTATCAAACCTACAGCCTCAATGTACGAATTAACTCTGTCTCATTTCCAGTAGACTGTGCAATTCATTGATTTGGGAAAGTCTAAGTGTGACTTTAGGGATCAATGGGTTAAGCACCAACATTGCAACCTCTATATACCAACAATTATGGACACCAAAATTACCTTTATATACAGACACCTATTGGTATCAAACCTTCAGCCTCAATGTACCAATTAAGCACTCAAATTACAACCTCTATATACTAACACCTATGGACACCAAAATAACCTTTATATCATGACACCTGTTGGCACACAATATTCTTCTATACCAATACCTGTAGTTCCCAACCCTATACCCCACCCCACCAGTAACTATACTCACCCTTCTAACAACCTCTGTACACTGACACCTGTACACACACATCTAACAACCTCTGTACACTGACACCTGTACACACACATCCAACAACCTCTGTACACTGACACCTGTACATACACATCTAACAACCTCTGTACACTGATACCTGTACATACACTTCTAACAACCTCTGTACACCGACACCTGTACACACACATTCAACAACCTCTGTACACCGACACCTGTACACACACATCCAACAACCTCTGTACACTGACACCTATACATACACATCTAACAACCTCTGTACACTGATACCTGTACACACACATCTAACAACCTCTGTACACTGATACCTGTACATACACATCTAACAACCTCTGTACACTGATACCTGTACATACACATCTAACAACCTCTGTACACTGATACCTGTACACACACTTCTAACAACCTCTGTACACTGACACCTGTCTAAAGATATACTGTTGTTTGTGTGTTCCTCTCATCCCAATTCAAAAGTAATTTGTTCTATATTTTTTGTTAAATGTACATATTCATTTATTTCGTGAAGATTAAATCTTAAGTATATACAAAACTTACAGAAACCTTATGTATGCTCATCTCATTCCATTTTAAGACAGAAAAGTAACTGGTTTTACATTTTATTGATATATGTACATGTATTCATTTATTTCGTGAAGATAAAATCCGAAAGTTTATACAAACTTCCAGACAACCTTCATGGCGATACTACATTTCTAAGAGGACAGGAAAGATGTATAGCATATCATATGAGCCTGAACTCAATCAAATCAGTAATATCTAGCTGGCCCCAATACATAAAATGTCACCGGGTGGTATCTACACCAGGCGATCAGACCCACTATCAGACTGTAGTAGACAACTTTGATCAATGTATCACTATTGGTTGTCATTGTGTCCCGTATTTATCCTCCCTATGACAACACGATAGAATGTGTTTCTTCTCACAACAAAATACCAGTTTAGCAGTCCCATTGTACTGCAGGACAACAGTCGCCACGTTTACACAAGCTTGTCCGGGATTTGTACAATACTCACCCAAATGTTTGTTTTTAGGGAAACCCTTTGTTCATTAGGTAGATTCCACAAACCTCTTTCCCTTTCCATGGATTTTCACCTTTAATCAAGTGAAGCATTTCCAAAAGAATAAATTATTAGCTGGCAGAGTCCACCACACCCTGGGTTTACAAACCTTAAGCTATATAATAAAGACGTACACAAATCTGTACTGATACACTATGACATACACAACTTGCTGTCCAATATTGAAAGATTTGTATGTGAATTTATGGTAGATGTTCATAATTCTATATCTTTAATTTGAGAAGTATTCAACAATTTTTAACACATACTTTTGGTCTATTTCACTAATTTAGTGATATTAAAACTTTTTTAAGAGTTTTTTTTTTATGTTTATATTTATATTTGATATTTTGTATATATTAGTATATAAATATAATTTAGTAATTTTAATGTTTTCATTTATCAAAATTTCAGGACCTCTACAGAAATTTTAAAATTGAAATGTCGAACAAACTAGTTGACCTGACTGAAATGTGTAACTCCATACAGAAGTTCTTAAGCATTCTGATTCATGACAAGAACAGAAAGTAGTAAGGAAAATATAAATAATGGAGTTTTAATCCAATTTATAAACTTTCAGTTAGGAAAATGGATCAGAAGTCAAAATATACTAGTGTGAACATAGCTGTTATTATACCAATTTAGTAAACTTTTGTCCGTGAATTCAAATCTTCTTAAATAACTTGTTGATGTAATCCAAAGAGGTTTAAATTAAAATAGTACCCAGCATAATGGTTTTAAGTACTTCTGGTTTCTTACCTATAATGGAATCAGACATGAAAAGGACCTATACCGGTGTACTTTCTGTTTATATATCGTTCACTGATTTGGACAGCAGTACTAGTCCAATCATCGTAATGTCACAAGAAGAGAGTCCTCAGTTCCAGGTGGAAATCTTACGCTTAAGGACATTCCAATTTGGCTGCCACACCAAACTGTATACAAATTCAATAATGCATTCCGTAAGCATTAAACAATCCCTGTCAAAGAAAAAAAAATCCTCCTTCAATATTTCTCAAACATAATTGAGGTACATGCACACTAAATTTCAGAAAAAAACATTCAATAACTGATGAAAAAATTCGTTTTTATATGTTCATTTTCCAAGCTGAATTAAAGTCACAATTCAGGAAAAAATCCATTTAAACTTGTAAATATCATAAGGTTGTATGTCCATGGAGATGCATTTGTTGAGAAAAATGTAAGAAAATGTTTCAAATCTCCAGATTAATAGCATATATTTCCCCTGAATAAATCACAACTGAGCACAAAGCGAAAAAGGCTGACTGAGGTTGGAAAAAAGCATACAAATCAAGTGAGATTAGGTTCTCACTCAGGTAATATGAGCTTGACTTGTATCAAAAGTCTTGTTGGCTTTATGAATTATTGTAAAATATCCAATCAAACTACATGTCATCATTCTCTGGATTTGACACATTTTCTTACATTTTTCTCAACAAATGCATCTCCATGGACATCCAACCTTATGATATTTACAAGTTTAAATATGTTTTTTTCCTGAATTATGACTTTTATTCAGCTTGGAAAATGAACCTATAAAAAGTGAGTTTTTTTCATCAGTTAATGAATATTTTTTCTGAAATTTAGTGTGTTACCTGTACCTCATTAGGGTTTGGGAAATATTGGAGGAGAAACTTTTTTGTGACAGAGATCGTTTAATGCTGACGGAATGCATTATTGAATTTGATATACAGTTTGGTGTGGCAGCCATATTGGACCTTAAATAAGTGTTAGTAAGATTTTCACCTGGGACCGAGAATATCAGTAAAGGTGGTAACTAGAATTGCAATACCGCGTATATCTTAGTACCGAAGTAAGTATCCTCCAGGGGGGTTACATTTTATACAGTTGGGGGTGGGGTGTTACATTTTATACAATTGGGGGTGGGGGGGTGGGGGGTACATTTTATGCAGGTATAAAAAGTATCTGAATACTTTTTGTTGGAGGAGTACATTATATGCTTGACATCAGGTATTGTAATGTAAATTAGTACCCACCTCTATACTTATGTCATTCCAACAATTGCAATTTTTCAACTAATTGTTTGGGAGTTTAAACAAAGAAATAATGTTAAGATTGAACAAATACTATCAACACCTAACTTGCTTGATGTGATAATTTACAAAACTTCTATAAAATAATTCTCAACTTAGCAGTTTTATTACTTCTATATAAAATCACTGTACACAAACTGAATGTCTTGGGAGTACAATATGGGGTGATATATTGCAATAATGAATAGTTCCTAAATATTACATTTTCTTGTATTATTTCTTTATTCCTAAATATATGTATTGTATAAAATGTAGTAACTCTTTCTATTAATGCATTAAAGTGTATGTAATTGTTTATATTGTAGCAAAACTTGGTCAATCATAGGCGTATTAGGCGACTAGGTACGATCATAGGCTACCGGGTACGATCGCCGGCGACCAGGTAGCTCAATTGGTTAGAGCGTCTGTCTAGAGTTTAGAGGGTCTCGGGTTCGAATCCCGGTCTGGCCGTGCATTTTTCCTCTCCTGCTACACTAGCAATACATAAAAGGTTTTAGTACCAGTATGGTAAGTTCTGCTTCAAGTAACCAACTATGGTCTGCTACTGTTTGATGTATGGTGCTCGAAATTAGATATTAGAGTTACTGATGATACTGCTGCACAGTCTGGTCACTTAGATCTTCTATGAAACATCGGAATGCTATAATTTAAAATTTTGTCAACTTAATGACTGGAACAAAATCTTCAGTACACCATTATATGTACCAACTCCAGCACGACTTATAAATTACGCTGAGTTCTTACAGTTACATTGGTAGACTGCCATGTCACAGAGCTGTAGTGTACTCTGTACCCTGTTAATACCAGATTAATTAGATTGATATTCACACCATACAGTCACAGTCTGCAAAATACATTTCATATTAAAATTAAACATAAACTCTAAAAGAGAACTTTTTTTTTCACATCTGAATGAAAAATTATCGCAATAATTAGTCTTTGATTACATTAAATTTAAAGTCTAAAGCAATCATAAGGCAAGGTTTACCTGTATGTGGTCATAAGGCAAGGTTTACCTGCATGTGGTCATATGACATTGTTTACCTGTATGTGGTCATAAGGCAAGGTTTACCTGTATGTGGTCTTAAGGCATGGTTTACCTGCATGTGGTCATAAGACAAGGTTTACCTGTATGTGGTCATATGAACAGGGTTTACCTGTGTGTGGTCATATGTACAGGGTTTACCTGTGTGTGGTCATAAGGCAAGGTTTACCTGTATGTGGTCATAAGGCAAGGTTTACATGTATGGGGTCATATGTCAGGGTTTACCTGTATGTGGTCATAAGGCAAGGTTTACCTGTATGTGGTCATATGACATTGTTTACCTGTATGTGGTCATATGAACAGGGTTTACCTGTGTCTGGTCATATGTACAGGGTTTACCTGTGTGTGGTCATAAGGCAAGGTTTATCTGTATGTGGTCATAAGGCAAGGTTTACATGTATGTGATCATAAGGCAAGGTTTACCTGTATGTGGTCATATGACATTGTTTACCTGTATGTGGTCATATAACATCGTTTACCTGTATGTGGTCATATGACATTGTTACCTGTATGTGGTAATATAACATGGTTTACCTGTATATGGTCACATGACATTGTTTACCTGTATGTGGTCATAAAACATGGTTTACCTGTATGTGGTCATATGACATTGTTTACCTGTATGTGGTCATATGATATGGTTTACCTGTATGCAGTCATATGACAGGGTTTACCTGTATGTGGTCATAAGGCAAGGTTTACCTGTATGTGGTCATAAGGCAAGGTTTACTTGTATGTGGTCATATGACATTGTTTACCTGTATGTGGTCATAAGGCAAGGTTTACATGTATGTGGTCATATGTACAGGGATTACCTGTATGTGGTCATAAGGCAAGGTTTACATGTATGTGGTCATAAGGCAAGGTTTACCTGTATGTGGTCATAAGGCAAGGTTTACCTGTATGTGGTCATAAGGCAGGGTTTACCTGTATGTGGTCATAAGGCAAGGTTTACCTGTATGTGGTCATAAGGCAAGGTTTACATGTATGTGGTCATATGACATTGTTAACCTGTATGTGGTCATATAACATTGTTTACCTGTATGTGGTCATATGACATTGTTTACCTGTATATGGTCATATGATATGGTTTACCTGTATGCAGTCATATGACATGGTTTACCTGTATGTGGTCATATGACATTGTTTACCTGTTTGTGGTCATATGACATAGTTTACCTGTATGCGGTCATATAACATGGTTTACCTGTATGCGGTCATATGACATTGTTTACCTGTTTGTGGTCATATAACATGGTTTTCTTGTATGCGGTCATATGACATTGTTAACCTGTTTGTGGTCATATGACATAGTTTACCTGTATGTGGTCATATGACATAGTTTACCTGTATGTGGTCATATAACAAAGTTTACTTGTATGCAGTTAAATGACATTGTTTACCTGTTTGTGGTCATATGACATTGTTTACCTGTATGCGGTCATATAACATGGTTTACTTGTATGCGGTCATATGACATTGTTTACCTGTATGTGGTCATATGTACATGGTTTACCTGTATGTGGTCATATTACATGGTTTACCTGTATGTGATCATATGACATGGTTTACCTGTATGTGGTCATATGACAGGGTTTACCTGTATGCAGTCATATGACATGGTTTACCTGTGTGTGATTATATGACATGGTTTACCTGTATGTGATCATATGACATGGTTTACTTGTATGTGATAATATAACATGGCTTACCTGTATGTGGTCATATGTACATGGTTTACCTGTATGCGATCATATAACATGATTTACCTGTATGTGGTTGCATGACATGGTTTACCTGTATGTGAACATATGTACATTGTTTACCTGTATGTGGTCACATGACATAGTTTACCTGTATGCGATCATATGTACATGGTTTACCTGTTTGAAGTCATATGACATGGTTTACCTGTATGTGATCATATGACATGGTTTACCTGTATGTGATCATATGACATGGTTTACCTGTATGTGATTATATGACATGGTTTACCTGTATGTGATCATATGGCAAGATTTACCTTCACATTGTCTTATGACATTGTGTACATGTATTTGGTCATATGACATTGTAACCTGAAGTATAATTTAACTTTTGTGATAAATATACCGTTTTTGTTCACAGTACCTACCTGTTAATATTGGACACAGAAATCCTGATCACATACCACACATACAAACTCTGCTGACTGTTTGCCGACAGGGGGTTTAACCAGCCTTGTAGGAACTTTCAGGTGTACCACTTTTGATTGAATTAAAATGTTTCCACAATAGTATAATTCAAAGTTCAATGTATAGCAGTCTGGTTAATTTGACTGTTATTGGTAGACCCAAAGCATACAATGTGAGTTATAATCTGTACATTATGTGTCAATGGCATTGGTACTGGAGTAAGAAAATCTTGTCCTATTAAGTGTTAGTTTTAAAGGTGTGAAGTAAATTCCTCCAAATCTTGTAGTAGATTCAAAGATTATCATTAATCATCAATGAATTCAAAATCAAATTGAAAGAAAATCTTTTCAAAAATGTCCTTAACATCTGTATCAACTCATAAATATGAGCCACTGCTATAAAAATCAATTATCAATACTTTACACCTCCAAGTACACTTTATATACTAGCTGCATAACCCAATATAAAGCTATATGTGTATTACAGTGGCCTGTACCTTAGTCTATATAGAGAAATGAAATTATAAGTACCCTGGGAGACCTCCATTCAGTTGTTATACACGGACCATTATGGTATATTATTTCATAAATTATATTCTTGACAGAATTACACACGGAGTCAATCTTATCAATGACAGCTTCATATGGTAGAGGCTAAAAAACCAGCACCCAATATACTGTCACGGTCGGACAAGTAAAGATTAGTAAAATAAAAAGTCACCCAATTTTTGATAGCCTTTTATCTCTAATGCTTTTAATGTAAAGGATATGAAATATGATACCTTTAGTTCTGGCCTTCAAAAGTGATTTATTCAATTAAAAGAAAATTAATTTTATTTCCTTCAATTTAAAACTGCTTTCATATTAAGTTGGTATAAAACTGTCATTACCAGGTAGGTTTGTTTTAAGAAATAAATTCTAGTAAAAAAGTTAATCTGATATTGTCATCAACATCGATATCAGAAAAGACACCGACAAGGTAGCTCTCCGAAGACAAGAAAACACAGCATGTGTTTACAATAATGTATATATACCTTAGAATATTAAAAGAAGTCAAGTATGTCATTTATGTAAATAAATATAGCAATCGTGTAAGATAATCAATATTTGTGTCAAGAGCGTAATAGCACTGATTGTATGACTAGATATATCCTTGACAAGATCCCCACTATGATCAGATTACATCCTTATCCACCTAATCATTAATAGTCCTCGATCCCTGGACTCCTTTCTTAACGCAATGGTTGTGCCAGTCATAGAAGGACTTTTTTTCTCTTCCTTCAATTTTTACCGATTTCCTCTTACTTAAGCTTCACGAGGAAAACAGATTTAAATTTATACAGCATGTACTTTTTTGGAAAACTAACAATTGCCATGGCCATATTAGTCAACACATCAGGAAGGTCTTCCATGGTCGGTAGGCTGTAGATCTAAAACAGCAGTGGTCGAATGGTCATAGCAAAATCTTTGCCAGATACCTTCTCTACATGATAATGATTAAAACAGTCTAAAAAGTTCCCATGAAAGGGAAAAATGCAAAAGTCCTGACAAATAGCGGTCAGTGAAAATTAAGGACATACCTGCAACTCATGGAAGTCTGTGGCGTCAATCCAAGAATACACCTAATCTCAAAGTTTGGGCAAGTTTATAAATGTTCTATAAAGCCTCGTTTAATTAAGAAGTCTAGTACCTGGTACACTTTGACTGTGGACACTGATATTATTATATACCCAAGCTGATCAGATAGTCCACGTACTAGACTCCAAGACTCGACACATCTATCATGACTTTGCCGGAAATTCAAACGCAACACTGACAGACCACAGATCAAATTAGCCCAACATTATTTAATATGTTGACACAAGTATCAAAAGAAAAAATCTAATTGGCCTTTAAATTTAATATGATCTACAAGGCAATATCGTACATGAACTGTTTGTTCTGCGGACTCGGAATGTTACAGTCCACTAGGGTATGGTAGTGTTTACAATAGGCCTCTCAGCGGATACACATAACGCTTATCTACCTGTCTATACAATCAGAATTAAATCTCTTATCAGTAATGTGGAGATAAAAAGGCTGAGTAAATACGGTTCCACAGATCCTGACAGCTGTAGTGTGCACAGAGTGCCCCAATGTGGGGTGTATTGTATGTACCTTTTGTTACACAGATACCCCTAAAACCTACTTACCAACACTATCATCTCCTAGCTAGCAAACCCTCCTCAACTCCACTCCAAACATAATTGTTTAATCTGAGTTCATGGACTCTACATGACAAATCTACATATGAGGTTTAATTTACAACTCAAGAACTACCAATTTACCTTTCCAAATCAAATATGAAAAATATCCCACGTTTTTAGCAGCAGACTGCTGGAAGTCATTGCATAATTTTTTGCATTTAGTTTGTGCAAAGTTCTAAAATAGGAATAAAATATTCAACAAATTACAGTATAGCCTTGATAATGCAGCCATTTTTCTTCCAAACTTATGGAGAAACAGCTGAATCAAAGAGACAATTTGAACAGACAACTGGCTGCATATTGGGATAACCTGCATGGCTGATAGCTATATTTTTTACCTTATTCAGCTGTATTAAAATCACCAGGAACTGTTTGATGATTTCAGTTACCTGTTATTGCATATGTAATACAGTATATCATACTATATTTAAAATGAAATTCTCAATGATGCATTACCTAAAACAAATTAAAGCAATTCCTCCAATCTCCTGGAGCTGTCCTTATCAGTATCCTCTGTTTGTATAGTAAGATGAACGTGTTAATTCTCTAATAAACAAAACCTAGACAACACCGCCCAATCTCTAATTATCCTTACCTTTGTCTGGGCCAAATAGTTTTCACTTTGATGCTCATTAAAATTGCATGTAACATGTACGTAAGGATTGCCCTGCCCTGTACCGGAGTTGTGTGTACTACAGTGTTGTCCTAACGACGTCTGGTCCAAATAAATAACCTCACTACCACTGGTTACCGGTAACTGTTGTATAATCTTATACTACATACTGCATGGGTAAAGAATCTTATACTACAGTTAGATTTTGGTGCCTATTTGTAATTACTGCAATTATGAAATAAAATGACTGATTTCCTTTTGAATATCAAATTAGAAAATTATAATTCATAAAAAAAAATCTGATGTGGAATAGGTGACCGGTAAACAAAAAATGACCATTTTCCATTTTGTCCATATAGACAGAAACGTATGTCACCATACTTCATGTTTTACATATGAGTATTTAATTACAGACTTGACGTTTCACATATGAGTAACATTCCAGGTGTATGAAATGTCACCTGGGTCAATTGTGTCTGTCTAGAGTTCAGTGGGTTCCGGGTTCAAATCCCAGTCTGGCCATGCAGTTTTCCTCTTTTGTTACATACACCTTTTTGTCTAGGGGACAAAGGATTATTCTTGCACCTTGGAGAAGACTGAAATCATCAGTATAAGGCTATCATGATATAACACTCTAATTATTTGTTGGGGTCAGCATCGCAGATGAAAGCAACATGGAAACAATTATACTCTGCTTAAAAACTGAAACAGCATATAATTATATTCAAAAACTTTTAAATTCCCCCTGGATCACTAAGTTGTAATTTGACTATATATGGTATCAAGTGGCAATAAAAGTTGCTTCCCCTTTGCCAGTTGTGGGGGACAAAAGGGGTTAGGTTGTTTCTTAGACCACTTTTGCACATAAGGTTCAACCAGTTGAAATGGCTGAACCTGAAAGAAAATACAGGTACAAAATGGAACGGAGGCTGAACTCTGGAAAATTTGGCACATGCGTATCAAGGAATCCAGATGTTGTCCATGTCAAAACTAACATGACAATTTTGTTAGTTTGCTTTTCCCTAGATAAAACAAGGATGATTCACATTTATCTTTTAGAATATTTTCTAAAATTGTAAACATTGGGTACAGGAGCCAATATGTAATTCTTGATTTATTAATTATTTATTTGTCTGTAAACTCTGAAACGGTATATTTTGAGCTCTGCTAATTTGGTTGACACAATTCCAGTCCAAGTGGATTTTTTTAATCACAGAATATTTTCAGACAAAAAGGATTCTTGATGCAAGAAGTTTGTTGAATAGTCATTAACTTATAACAGATATTTCTACTGTATGTGTTTATTTTAAAAATATTTTTTAATTATATATTTAATTTTGAAATTTGAAAATAATTATTTTAAACAAGCATATTATCAGTTCCACCACAGAATATGCTATTTCCTGTTGAATCCAATATGACAGCTGTCAGTCAAACTGATGGCCAAAAGTACAGGGCATGGGTTTTTGTCTGTTTCAATGCCTGATATGATCCTGTCCAGCAATAAAACCTATATAAATATATTATTGAATCCTGGATTATTTCAACATTTACGAAAGAATTAAGAATAAACGAGGAAAATTCACTGCCACATGACAATAACTTCCACCTGATTTTGGTGCTTGACACTAAGCTCTCTAAGAAGCTTAAGAGATAAAGTGTGCTTTTTAATTATTGTAATGAAGGTCAGAGGTCAAAATTTAGGTCAAAGTGGCTTGGTTTTTATTTATGATATTTTGACCCTTGAAGGTGCTGCATACTAAGTTTAATCATCCTACACTAAAAGAGAGAGTATGGCTCCTGACAAACAACTGTGCAGTTATATTTAATACTAAAGTTCAGACAAAAAAGGGTAACAACTCCTTTCAAAATGTATCGGTGTATTCACAGATGAGGCTAGTACCTCTGGCAGGTCTCATTTTAGATCTTGTTTCATTAGACTCTTAAAATCATTTTAAACATTCTTTTTCACCAAAATGTCATCTAGTGTTTTCTGAAAACTAGCACATGCATCATGCTCTAAAGTGTTGCTCCTAGTGTTGGTCCAATAGGTAAATTACACTTTCTTAAACAAATGACTGAGTATAAGCTGTAGACAGCTATTGGAGTATAACTACTGTTTTTGTGGACCAATCTGCTTATAAAGCAGGTCCACTATATTATGCCAATTGAGCGATATGGCTGTAAAGACCTACCTTATGAAAAATTAAAGTATACATCTAAACACAGGTGCCTCTAACGGTATGCTTTCATTACTACAGGCAACATTACCAATCAACCTGTAGTTTTATGTGTTTTTTTTCCCCTTGAATTAAGCTCAATACAGCTATAAATTACAGATATATACAGCTATTGTATATAAGTCTGTCACAGGAAAGAGAGTAGTGTAATTCCACCGGGGATCAAACCTGCGATCCCAGACATCCCATTCGGATGCTCTATCACTGAGCTAAAGGTAAATTTCCTCTAGCTCGAAGGTAAAAGGTGATTATAATTCTATATACAATTAAAATCTGCCACACTACTCCCCTATTTTTAAATGTGTTTGCCCTTGAACACCACAACTCAAGTTCTTACTCTCTGTCACCACAGGGAGGGCCATGGACACCATTTGTAACAGGAAAGAGAATAGTGTGATTCAACAGAGATTGCCCGCGATCCCAGACTTCCTATTCGAACGCTCTACCACTGAGCTCTAGCACTAAAGAAGAAGGTGACTGCTATTTGATGTTCAATTAAAACCTGCCACAGCTGAAATGGCAGTGTGCTGGACCTGTAATCCACCAACTGCTCAGTACATTCTGAAACTTAATTAAAAGCGTCATAGCAGACTACAATGTTGAACAATATCCACGGACATTTACCTCGTTCAGGTACTATCTAACAAGTCAACTATCCTCAAGGACTTTAAAGAAGATGAAAGTCAAAACAACGCAACTAGGTCTACTTTGCATTTGTGATTTGACACCTCCTCGAATATGTTGTTAAATTTGATTGAGCTCCTTTTCAAAACTTTGACGGTAGCTGGTCTCATCGTGTGCTTTACCTAACAGTAGGCCTGCTTCTGTAGCCTACTGGTACAATTACCGCGAACATTTCAGTGTACTGTACTGCACTATACATTAAAGGGTCAGAGGCTCGATCAGTGCTTATCAATGCATAGCAAGGTCCAAGGAGAACATGCCCTCCCCTGTCAGCCTTTGACTCTACGATCAAAACACATTACGTGACAAGAGAACCACAGTGGCGTTGAAATGAAAATGAAGTGAAAAAAGGGTAACATACCTGTCTTCGGTGTTTTCGAATCTACACGTGTAGATACTATGCTCCTAGCCGCTGTGTTGTCAACAACAACTATTCCTGGCTGGGAAATACAATTTACAAAAGAAAAAACAAACGCAGCATAAATAACTTACCTTGACATAAAATAAATCCATTTATATTTTATAATTAACTTAAATAATATTCACTTCAAACACCATCAATTTTTTTCATATTTATTTCTTTTCCGTGACCATTTTATTATAATTAATAGTGTTTTCTCAATTGTTTCGAAACTTTTTAAATATGTGATTTTTTAAATTATATCGACCAAGCACTTGTTATAATCTACGTTTATAAAGTGCTTCAAAAGTACCAGTCTTACAAACGTTCGTTTGTGTTTATGAGGAGTCTTTAGAACGCTTAACTTTAACGCATTGTTTATACCAAGATATAATACACAGTGAAGAACCAGGAAAACATTCTAGACAAATGACATCGGGCGCGTCTAATTACCCAATACTACCCAATACCACCCAATACTACCCAATACCACCCAATACTACCCAATACTACCCCATACGATCCAGTTATGAACCAAATACTTCTTTATTACTGTGAAATGTCACCTTTGTAGACGTTATTTACTTCCATCTGCCATATTTTATCGGGAAATATGCGATTTGGTGCCGAAAACATCACCGAATTGCCGTGACTATGACCCAATACTACCC
>NW_018480076.1:969997-1001767 GCF_002113885.1 Mizuhopecten yessoensis | reverse complement strand
AATTTTGTTTATTATAGTGTCATATATCACAATTACATCGTACAAGTATATAGTTACACAGTATAAACACATATAGTTACATAATTTATAATATCATAATTTTGTTAAGAACAGCTATTATACATAATACATTAATAAATTAAAACAAACTATCACATGTGCCAATCCAGAGAGCAGGTGATTGGGACAGCCCCTACCTAACAAACTCCTGGATTTTGTCCTTACATATTACATACTATAATAGTTAAAAGGTTTCTTTTATATTTACTGCCTTAAAACATGATGTCTTTAAAAAAACAATAACAATGGTGATAAATAAAATGAATAATTTTCTAGTCCTACATTGTAGTGAAATTTAGATTTCCAAGGGTTGGGGAGCCCCCTTCCAGTGAGGTCTTCTAAATTCACACTAACTAGTTGCTAATTATATTTAAACGGAAGATTATTTTCATAAAAAAATGTTTCTGATTGACACCTGGTATCATATTTAACAAATGCATTAAATAGAAAATGTAATTGTATATGATGTTCAGCCTAAAATGGCTTACAAGACACTGGTTAAAATTATAACTAATCACATAGACTACTACGTCTTCTGTACATATTATATAAGTGGTTTGCAAGTGGAATTTGTAATTCCTCGGAAGACATTATAAAATTAAATTATAATATATATATTTACCTGTAACTGTGATTTAGATCACGGACTTAGATGTTAAATAAAATTGCAACATCACGGTATCTACCATGTATCTATAGAGATCACATTTACTTGAGATGGCCAACGAGTTGAATAAAGTATATGTGTATACAGTATCTCTGGGAGTCGAATCAAGTTTTCATGTCATTTAGTATTTTGCTTTCGGATGATCAAAGACGTATATATTACGTAATGTAATATATACGTCTCTGGATTGATGTATAAGAAGCGTAACGTAATTCCTTTTATTAATCTATTTAATTTTTACATTACTTAATGACAACCTACTCGTCTACCCTTCATAAGATTGGTCAGGGAACTATATATGGAAAAAATATCTAGCTTGTCCAAAACAGACTATCTGAGAGTTAATCAAGTAATTGAAAGGACTTCGAATCATATACAATCCATATACTTTTTGAATTTCGTAGTATTTGAGTATCTAATTTAACTGAAGGTTCTTCTCCAGCATTGTTATATAATTGATACTGTTATGTTTAACAAAATTGAATAACTAACATTTATGAAAAGTAATTTAAAATTGTCTAAATATTTCCTGCTAAATTTATATATGTGATCTTAATAACACCATTTTATGACATGAATAGAATTAATATAGTATCATGTAATTGCAATTCTTTTATCAAATATATCTTATACCCGATAATGATACTTAAATGTATCTAATTAAATATATATATTCATCAATGTATATGTAATAATTAATAGTTTTCTGCCCGATCCTGCCCGTTCCTGTAAATCGTCGAACCCCTAGGCACGGCATTTCGGTGATGTTTTCTGCACCAAATCGCATATGTCCAGATAGGATGTGACATATAGAAGTTAATAACTTCAAGAAATGCGATATTTCACAGTAATAAAGTATTGGGTTCATAACTGGATCGTATGGGGTAGTATTGGGGGGTATGGGGTAGTATTGGGTCATAGTCACGGCATTTCGGTGATGTTTTCGGCACCAAATCGCATATTTCCCGATAAAATATGGCAGATGGAAGTAAATAACGTCTACAAAGGTGATATTTCACAGTAATAAAGAAGTATTTGGTTCATAACTGGTTTGTATGGGGTAGTATTGGGTAGGATTGGGTGGTATTGGGTAGTATTGGGTAATTAGACGCGCCGATGACATCAGAAGCAATTTTGGGTTCAAAACAACTATCGCGGGAATATGTGGGTTTTCCTTACCGGAAACTACGTCTAACAACAAACAAGTTGTAAGCAAATGCCATAGGAGATAAAAATGGCCATGGTGGGGAGTAAGGTTTTGGACTTAATTCGGTTTGTTTTGCATAAAATTTGCAAGCCAGAGGTAAACAAATACCACGGAGAAAAGGCATTACGGCAGCTATTGTAACTTGACATTCCTGATGAAACCGATGATTGATACAAAAGATCCAAATAATGGTGGATGCGGGAATCTTCTGGAAGTGCCAGTTTCAGCATTAGAAAGAAACCATGTAGGCACAGTAGATATGGGGGAGCATGTTGAAAAAAATGATAACTTTCTTGGACCCCATAACTGGCGAGAAAAGCTGAAACCTGTGCAATCACCAATTCGCAAGGACGGCCCTTCTGATACTGATGAAGGCGAGAAAACCCCAAGTTCTAGGTAAGCGACTGCTTTTGAGTGTGAAAAGTTTTTTGCATAGTTAGCAATGTCAAATGTCATTGACATGCTACTGGATCCATTTCTTAATTAATAACTTATCAAAAAAAGCAGTTGATCGAATTTGAATAATTTGAAAGGTTTTTTTTCAAACAAATTTCGAAATGCATTGACATTAAAGAATAAAAATGATATAATCATTATCACAGCAATCAGAATATTTCCTTATAATTTTATATAAATCGTCATTCTAGCGATGTAAAAAATTGGTAAGATTATATAACTAGCAGACCTAAGTTGGTGTGTAGGCCTATTATGTATTATATATGCTAATGAAGATGCATGCATATGGATAATACATATATTTAAACCTAGCCAAGGTTTTATATGTTAAAATGATTAATCCAGGTTAGAGTAATACATGGGTTATTTCTTAGTTGAGTATATGAAAACAGCAGAAAAGTTGTTTATTATTATGAATGCATTTATATTACTTTAAATCTTCAAATCAAACAATTTCAAACCAGACCAAGAATGCTTTCTGAAGTATTCTAAAACAATATACATATTACAACATTTGTATGCACATGTACACTTGTAAGTGTCTTAATGTGTTGTGAGTGAACAAAAATGCTAGTTTTACAATGAACATTTCAATTTATCAATTATTTTGTAATATAAATTTATGTAACTTGATAGATTATGATTAAGTAACATACCATTTATTGATATCATATTTTAACCTTATTAGTATAAAGCATTCAATTACTGTAATGCATACATACACCTGATGTTACAGGTGATGACAAAATAGCTTTTCTGGAAATGTCTAAGGCTGTCTCATAGTTGGTAATATAATGACAAATTAGCATTAAAAACTCATAGCTAGATATATTGTGCACATGTCATTGATATGGTATATATTATCTAGTCTACATATTCTGCCTGTTGCATTTAAGTGATATTTTTGTAATTGTCAATTCTTTTAAGGAAAAATAAATGTACTTACAAAGTTATATATATATACATTATACATGTATATGCGTTAGATGTAAGTTGGAAATGTGCCTTGTGCATTTAGGCCAAATAAAAATATATATATGTTTCGGCTCCAAAGAAAATAGGGTAGGTAGGAAAAACATTTCATTTCATTTATTCATATTATTATTATTTCTTGTGAAGAAAATTTCCTGATTACCTCTGTGAATGTTAAAAATATGTTATTGTATTATAAAGTATGAAAGGCACCATATATAATTTTTGATTCATGTAAAATAAATACACAAATGTATTCACAGTTTTTGTGTTGGGCAGGCTCAAATAACATCTAAATGTTTATGGAATAACCAACCGTAATTTACAGTAGTGCTACCACCAGTGTTACATTTCTAGATTATCCCTACAGCTGGACATTAGTTTTTAGTAATCTAAACTCCACTGATGGTCACCAGTATTATGTTCTCTTTTGTATTACTGATGCTTTCTGTTTTCAATTTCAACTGCCTCCAGTTCAAATTAATTGAATAACAAAATAAGTATATTTACAACACAAGTTTTTTAATCTGTCAAAAACTATACAAGTCTTTACTATTGTGAACTCAATCTCTCCACTTCAAACTTAATTATCTCCGACTATAAACTGTAAAACTGCACAGATCTACAAACTACAGCTAAAACTACTATTATTACTCACTTTAACTCATTTTTTCTAACTATCCTCTATATCTCTTGACCTCTCAACCAGGTCTCCCTAACTCAACCTCCTTCTTCAAGACTCTTTAACTCAATTCCCCAACCCAACTCTCTTCTCCTTCGACTCCCAAGCTGAACTACCTTACTATCTGTCTCTTAGCAAAATCCTGCTACAATAAAAATGTTGATTCGATAAAATTGTTGATGCTGCTGAAATCCTGTTAAATACTGGCCATAAATCCTGCTAAATTTTACTCTGGTGGTCAATGTGAAAGTAAAATTTCAAGTACAACTGTCTGAAAATTAACAATTAAGTTCATATCTTTAAAAAATATTTACGAAAACATCCTTTGTTCCCTAATAGCAGCGTCCTAATAAAAGCTCTACAGAGCTTATGATTGTTGTTGAAAATCTACATGACATTAAATAAAGATTAATTAATTTTCATATTTATTTATTTATAGAAGGAGGCCCCCTCCCCCTCAATTATCTAAATAATTCTCTCCACTGTAACCAGTTTGCGAGAATAAAAAGTTGTCATTGTCATTAGATTATATTTTGATATGTGATAACAGTGCATTCTGTGGCAAAACTAGCTTTTTCAAATGTTGGGTTCCAAGCAAATTATTCTTTTGGTTACACATGTATAGCAATATGATACTGTACAAATCTGTCCCAAAAAAAGTTTTCCTCTTGGTGTTGCAGTTTTCTCACCAATTTGATACAAAAAGTGGATAAATGTGACTGCTTCACTGACAATGTTACAAAATTGATCAATCAAAGCTATCAAAATCTTTTATTTTTTTCAATGTGTAAGTTGTTTCCTTTTTAGAATAGATTAAAAATTTAATATTTCACAACATCTTTTGTGTTGTATCAATGATCATAATGCTATATGTTACATTATAAAGGGGTTATATAGACCTGTATCTTTCCCTTGACGCTGTATTTCTTCATATGAAACACTTATGTTTAGTTTTATTCGTTTGACCTTTAGTACAACTGAATACCCCTAAATGGTCAAATAGACAATAATGATGGTGCAGTAAAATATTTATTTTAATTTGTTTGACTTCCTGCATTGATATACAAATATGGACTAAAATTTTAAAAAGTGCTTTCAGTAACATCAAATAGTCCATATACAGAGTAGAGCGTTGTATAATTTGGTCCTGAGACAGATACATGATGGATGCGCACAATAATGAAGCATATAGAAAATGAAACGTTGATTATAATCACCTGTATTTCATATTTATCTGATTGACAAGAGCACAACCCTTCACACCTAAAACATAATCAACATAATAAAATATAATCAAAACTTATTTCATGCCACATTGTGTGTCTGTGAATAATTCTGATAAATATTTCTTCAAATTAATGGATAATAAATAATTCATTTGTTCTGTGTACATGTGTCTGTGCTGGTTGATTAAACATTGATATTATGTTATATAAGTCATGTAACGGTACATCCTAGTTTAAACTTGAGTTGGGGACTCCCGGTTAATCTTCATAATGACACAAGTATATATACAATACATATGTAATATTGCTCAAATATGTATTTGTATCACGCAACATTTCGCAGCTATAATTTTCAATAAATTGTAATTTATCAAAGGAAACCGAATGTTCACTGTTAGAAAATTTCAATTTTACAATTTGATTATATAATCACGACCTGGGCACCGATCCTTGATTTATTACTTAATTGATATGTTACCTGTACATGTGCCAAAACAAAAAGATTCGACCAGGTGGTCTATCAAGCTATTAATCCGTAATTGCAGTTTCAATCCATCCTCCACATGTTGATACATTAATTAAATACTTTGAATTTCCAGAAAAATATCTACTGCTGTGTGGCCTTTACACACATGTCTCTGCTTTGTGTTTAGGTGCAAATTAAACTTGATAATTGGTTATTTATATGTAAGTAAATATATAAGAAAGACATATAATATGAACCATTATTCATCTCCAGATTTGAAAATATATCGTAAAAGGCTGTCGTTGTTTCGTAACAACAACTTGAAAGTTTGCTGTGGTTTTTGCTGATGACACTCGAATAGTTCGAACTTTTGGTCTGACCAGAGGTTTACTGTATATCTGTAAATGTACTAGCTATAGTTATATAATTACAGAAGTGACAACTACACAACAATTACATAGCACATTGCTGTTTGTGGGGCCACATGGCTCATGCTCTAGAAATGTATTATGCAACTGCGATCTGTCTGTGGAGAACTTGGTCATGACAGTTGTAGTGTTCTGTACATGTCAAAAATGTTGTGCTGCGTTTGCGGTACTTCTACAAGAGACTGTTCAGTATATATGTTTGATAAGTTGATAACTATACAATATACATACATACATGTACAAGGTATATATATATATATATATATACTACATCAGACATTTGTTTTTCATTTAGTAGTAGTTATACATATGTACCCCAACAAAAGATCAAGACTGATCATGATCAGGCCAAAAAAAAATTATGTTTGGTTCAAGTAACATGCCTGAAAAAAGGGTAGGTCGGTAGGCAAATAATTTTATTCTAATGTTAATTTTTTATTTTGTGAATTTATATGAAGCTTTATTTCAAATTTTTCAATGCATTTCCATACCTCACAATTACTATTGATTTGTCAAGAAGAAGGTCAGACTCCTAGAACAGGAAGAAATTACTTTTCAATGAGAGGGTGTGAACTTTGCCTGGCTAATAAATTAATCTTAGATACAAGTAGGTGATAAAATATCTAGGGATGGCAGTAAAATCTAGGGAAGGTCGGGATACCTGAAACACACATTTTTTTGGGCCTCAGCACTTGTATTAAAACTTTCAGTACCTGTACCCATGTGCTTCAAAAATATAAACATAGTACTCCAACAAGAGACTAATCTGTACAGGCTATTGGTGTAGTAGTTATTCATTGAAAACATTGGTGATGAACAATGCTTAAATCGCAACTCTCTTTATTGGGTACATGGCTTTTTTTTTTTTAAATATTCCAAGAAAAAAAAATCTGTTCTGTAATAGCTGTAGTGTGTTTATTTTCCTTTGTAAATGATATTTTAGCAGATATGGACTAATAAAGATTTTGTTTCTGTCCAGTTTTCAAACAACCAACTTGAAGTGACTTCAAACCTCAATATTTTTAGCTGTATCTATGCTGAAACACCAACTGCTATTTGAAAATAAATCTCTGATTATATCAGTATTTAATGAGATAAATACAGTGGTCACTTGAACATGCCCATGATCGTGTCATTTTCAGTTATTCAGGTGTGAATGCAGCAATGGAACAGGCAATTTCTATCAGATTATACTCTTGATGTTTGGAAATATTTTTTAACTTCCCCACACCAACCACCTGTTCTAAAATTTAAAGTGTAACTAAGATCATATAAAGTCCCCAGAAATTTTGATATTCTGAAAGGTAACGATGGTCAAATATGTGTGTTTGTTAATAGGGTAATCCGTGATGGCAGGAAGGTGAAGGACATACTGGAAGGCGTTCGAGGACAAGACATACCAAAGCGTGTCCCTTCCTGGAAGCGCTGTCTAATTGAAAAGAAGAAGGGAAAGGCGGCTAAGGTAATGAACCGATCACTGGTGTTGTTTAAGTACCATGATAAACTTTCACAGATATTTATTTCATGCTATACAAAGTTACTCTTCTGTTAATGGGCGGATTGGTTGAGTGGTTAACACTCCGGCCTTCCACACAGGCGGCCGGGGTTCGATCCCGCAGTGTTGGTACGCATGGAATATTTAGAGAAAGTGTTTTCCTCCTGCCCACACAACTCCAACAACCCCGGTGGAGTATAAAATGGTCTGGGGTGGATGTTGCAGTATCTGTGCTGTAGCATTCAAATGAGATGGCACTATAAATGATACCATTGGAAGCACAGTCCCACTACAAACAGAACAAAATACATCTCCAGCATACCCACATAGCAAGGGAGATGATAGCCAGGTGGCATAGGACTAGTAGTTAGCGCCTGATAAGGCAGCTCCCATGAACTCTTCAAAATTGTATTGATTAATGTACGTATATGCTAATTGTATTGATTGTATATCTATGTACTGTAAAGTGCTTTAGAGTGGCTTATTCTATCTAGATAGGGCACTATATCAAATGTTGTACATGTATTGATATATATATAATCATTTAAGCAACAAGCTCTTATATTAAGAGACAGAGAGAAAGACAGAGTCAGAGAAATTGCAACAGAAGCTATTTTCAAATGCACCTTGAGATCTAGAAGCATTAACATGCTATAAATAACATTTCATTCATATTTGTTGTTGCAGACAATTCACAAAAAAAACATCACTTATTTGTGTTTTGTATGTAACCCTTTATGTTTATTGTAATTTCTACTAAACAAAATATGTGAGAGGGCAGGATCCTTCTCAGTAATTTCAGATTTACAACCAGATGCACTAAGGAAAATGCTGCAGTGATTATGAACAGATTGTTGTTATTATGGGTTTGTAAACGTTTAATGGGAAAGTGTACAGATACCTGATCTAAGTGATATTCAGTGAAGTATAGGGTTTTAAAAGGTGAAGCGTGGAACCGGATGTCAATTCAAGGTAGACGCAGATACCAGTGATAACTAGGGTAACGGCTATCTTGATTTCAAGGACTACTGTACACGTGGTTAGAAAAATGTTATTAAATGACTCATAGGTAAGATTTCGCAATGACTTCAATACAAAAATTATAAGGTTCTTGTTGAAAGAGACCATCATGAAGCATAAGGTAAACGGATCTCTAATATGTTCATTTTGCGACATTGACTATTATGCACCTATACTATTCAAGTAACTAGATCTGTTACGTTTCTATTTCAACATCTCCGTAACACAGAAATGAATGTCTCAAGGATGGCATTGCTTTTGATACAGAGAGGTTTCCCAAGGAGTGATGGTTTGTCACGTTTATCTAGCTCAAGTAAGTTAATTTTTAAATTGTATAAAGACACAAGGGTTTACCGAGTGCCTTTTACAAATTGAAAATTAACTCATGACAGTTGGATTAAATATGATAACCAGTCATCAACAGTTTGGGGACTTTTTTTTCTATCACAGTGTTTATATTTTATCTGGAAAACCACGTTTCCTATGGAAATACATTATGCCTGTTTCCGATAGGGAAATAATTGCCATGGTCATAACATCACAAAGGAAGATGGTGTCGCAAAACGTTGTTACATAATGAAACGATTAAAACTTCTAGCAGGTTCATGCAATGTGTCGTGAGTGAGGAAACCTATAGTGGTTGTAGGAGAAATTATTTTATTAAACCTGAGAGTCTATTTTGGTGGTATTCTATTTACTGGTAGGTCAGGAGTATTAGCTGATTGCTGTGTCCAGGCCCCTTCTGTGTTTGTGTACTGTGTACCCAGATATCTACTGATAAAAGTACTGATTGTTACGGGGGATAAAGGTACACACGGTCACCACAGGGAAGTATTTGTGATCAGATTTCCTATATCCTAGCCCAATGCACCACATTGTAAGTACCATGCATTGTGTTACATAATGTTGAGTATGTACATGTTTTGTACAGTTGTAAACAAGAGCAATTGAACCCTACATCAGAAGATCTAGACAGCCGAGAATCAACAGAAATATCTGATCTGCTCAATGTCAGATCTGACAAACAAGGACCTACAGGGTACAAAGGAACTGCAGTGAAGCTGTATTTATTTTCTTGTACAATATATATGCTTATATAGATAATGTGCTTCTGACATCTCAAATTTCTCCCATATTAAAAATAATATATCTTCTTATTCTGATTAAATAGAAGACGGTCAATGCCACTGTCCTCATGTATATCACACACAGGCTAGGGCTAGGCCTGCCAGATAGGAAACACATGCTAGAGATCAAAATGCTTGAACAAATTTGAAACCAAACAGCATTTGTATGTACAATAAACACCTTTGTGAACTGGCAATTAAATTGTAAAAGCTTTAAAGTTCTAAATTTACATTTATGTCAATTCAAATTTTAGTGTTTGTAGGGTGATCTACATATCTGATTGATTGGTCTGTCATTACTTGTGTACATTGTACATATTATTTGCATCATGGCGACACTAATTTCATTATTATATTGAGCATAACAATTCTGACAAATCTGATGATTTCTTTTTCTTATGTAATTGCTCTGCATGTACCTGGTACATGTATGTTTAAATAGGTACAAATGCACATAATGTGTTGACTGAACCATGTACTGTTATTGCCCTGTAAATCATCAATTTCGTAAGCCTTATATACTCATACGTATACATTAATAATATATTAAAACTTTTCGTGAATTAAAAAATATTGCTTAAATTGTTGTGTGCATCTATCAGTGCATGTTCCTGGCTGTGGTATTTTGTTTCCGGGCCATAATTCCATTGTATTACCAAACTTCATATAGACTTAACAGTTTGTTGCAACCTAAAACAAGGTCAATGTGACCTCGATTAGACCTTTGACCTTGACCTAAAGTACTAAAATATTGGTGTCCTGAGCATATCTTAGCTGCTGTTTCATGGATGGGCATCAAACTTTGTATTTAAGTCGCATGAAGGCAATGTGTTGCACCTTAGAATAGGGTCACTGTGACCTCATTTTCACCTTTGACCTTGACAGCAAGTATGAAAATATGGCATATCATAGGTTTCTGCAGCATGTAACTCAGTCATTAATGGGCTTCAAACTTTGTAGATATCAGGGAATGGGGGTATCAGTGAAGCCCTAACTTTGTAGATATCAGGGAATGGGGGTATCAGTGAAGCCCTAACTTTGTAGATATCAGGGAGTGGGGGTGTCAGTGAAGCCCTAACTTTGTAGATATCAGGGAGTGGGGGTATCAGTGAAGCCCTAACTTTCAATTAAATCTAGTTTCACTTAAAATCAAAGGAAATTTGTTTCATCACTTTTCATACAGGGACAACTTACGGTAAACCTCCGGTCAGTTCGAATCGGCGGATAGTTCGAACACATATTTTTTTCAATAAAAACAATAATTTTCTAGCTAGTGATAGTTCAAACTCTGATTGACCCTATTTCGGATAGTCCTTCATAGGCTGCTACACCTAGAGGTGAGGTTTGTAGCATATCATAACTCAGTCACAGTGACCGATAATTTCTGGAACAAATTTCTTTTATTCTAAATTTAGGTCATTGTGACCAAGTTATGGTATGCAACAAACCCCCACCCCTATTTGTAAAAAACTCATTAAATTTGGTGAATCTCCATTAACAGACTTGCCAACTGTTTACAATTTCCACGGGGGAGATTCTGCATGCTCAATATTAAAACATAGATAAAATGTTTATATACTCCCTAGAGACAAAGTAACCATTTAAAATTATATATCTTGAGTTGTTCTTTCAGATGAGATCATAAAAGGACTCTCTGGCTGAAACTACTAAATTTAAGGGTCCAAAATCGGGAGTCTCCCTCATTCATAGGGAGAGTTGGCAATTGATAGTATGCATAAAGAAAATAAGGAAAGGATGGCCAAGGAAACAAATCTTATTTTCATTTAGGAGTAGGGCCATAATTTCATTGTATTTCCATGAAGGTTCACAAAACTTCATGCAGTGTTAGACTGTGTTAGATCTATGAATGAAAGCATATTTCAAATCATAAGTGGGTCAAGGTGACCTCTATCTTCTACTCCACTTACAGGAAAGGAAACGACTTCATTGCACTTCCACTTGACAATAAAGGAAATGTTTCTGGGGCATTACTTCGTTTTTCATATCATTTATCATCTGAGGAGATTAAAAATGCCAACTTTTTTCTACACAATGTAACACATGCTGTAAATAGAAAAGTTATCCACACTGAGATACTTTTACACCCCTTTTAAGCTGTAACTCTATAGTATTCATAGAGCCTGTCAACAAATCATGAAATGTTGCTACTCTTTGCAGTTCTGTATAGTATGCTGACACATTTCTCTGGACCCAGGTAACTGTGCTAGTACCTGGTATATGTATATATATATCACTATTCTGTAAAGCGTCACTTGGTACACATAGATCTAATGTACATTTGTTCCGGCTAGGCTTCATTGTTTCTCATGTCAGGCCTAATTACTGCTGGTATGCAGAGGGTATAGGGACCACATAGGCAGCGTGGCCACCAGTGTTTATTGCTTTACGATATTCTAATACACAGATCAAGTTGACTGGGTACAAGTTGTTAGCCTCCTGTCCATACCTGAACTTGAATTTTCCGATTATAACATTTTATGTCTATTTACCTTGTAACTGATTTAAGTGTGAGTAAACAAAAACAGAACAGGTAAGATAAGGTAGCGATGACTGAATGACTGATCGCAGTAGCTGGTTTTAGCCCCCCTGAGTATCTTATGAAGCGGGCCAAGCTGTTCCACTTACGAGATATTGGTTGTGGAAGCGGCAAATGTTTTGAGGAAACCACACAACAGTGGTTAAATCCCTCTGTGCATACTGATATAGAGATGATTCACCATATTTCAAACTTCAATACCCATGAATGAAGAAGATAGTTTCTTTTTTATTTTATGAGTCACGTTTTTAACATGTAAATAGAATGTGGTGTGATTTAGAGTTTTGTGGGGATTTCTGGAGTCCTAGGGCCATGAGTGTGGTACACCTGTGTTTATTGAAACCTTTTCCTGTCATCAAGCAGTGTTTATTGGCCCATAAATTATTTTTTTTGGGAGGGGGGGGGGGGGGTTTTTGGTTTTTTTTTTTTGGGGGGGGGGGGGGGGGGGTATTTAAAGTATCATTTTGTAAGAAATTGATTGTGAATACTTCGTACTGAACATGTACATCTTCTTCATCTTCTACTTGTTGAAGAGTTAGACTCAAGAATGATAGTTGTTGACCCTGTGAATCTCAAAGCGACTATGTATAACAATTCCAAATAAAACAGAATTAATTCAGAGAAGTCAGAACTTTCTGGGAACCATGATCATTTTTAGCGACTTTGAACACATTAAAAGTCATTAGGGACCTAGTGAGGAACTATACATTGATACAGTAACAACCTTTTCACTGTTTATTCTACTCTCTTGTCTTGGGAAATTTTGGTTCTCCAAAAAGCCTAGCATGGTGACATAAAATATTCATCCCCATAAAATATCTATCCAGATGAGTATTTATATCCCCGCAATGAAGTTAGGGGGTGTATACCGGAATCACCCTGTCTGTCTGTCTGTCGTCTGCAGTAACTTGTCCGGAAAACTCCTCCTTAATTAACAGGTGGATTTCATTGAAACTTTGCATGAATGATCAGTATCTTATGTAGTTGTGCCCCGGCATTTTAATTTGGGATTTCGACCCTTTTGATGGAGTTATGCCCCATTTTGTGAAATACTTGTCCGCGCAACTCTTCCCTAACTAACAGGTGAATTTTATTAAAACTTTGCATCATGACTGATCCGTATCTTATGAAGTTGTGCACCGGCATTTTAATTTTGGATGTCAACCCTTTTTGATGGAGTTATGCCCCTTAAATAAAAATATTATTTATCCTGCTAAATACGTTGAAGTATAACTCAAATAAACATAACTTGGCTCAAGCGGGGGTATTAGTCAGCCATCCTGTTGATGATATTACATGTAATACTGCAATAGTGTAATCTTTAGTTTTAAAAAGCATATTCCTTCCTTCTTCTTCGGACGGCAATGTAGTCTAGATCTATACAGTTTTAGGTCACCTGAGCTTTAGCTCAAGTGACCTATTGCTATCCCTCTTCGTCCGTCGTCCATTAACATTTTACATTTTCAACTTAAGCTGAAATACCGGTAGAGGGATTTCATTAATATTTCATGGGAAGGTTACTGACATCTCCCTGACCAAGTGTTGTTATTTTTCGGGTCAATCAGAAATCCAATATGGCCGCCACGGCCGCTATTTTGAAAAACTATTTCAAACTTAAAGTCAAGTTCTGCTAGGCCGATTGAACTGAAACTTTGTAGGAATGATCGACTCATGGTCCTGACAAAGTGTTGTTATTTTTTGGGTCAATCAGAAATCCAATATGGCCACCACAGCCGCCATTTTGAAAAACTATTTCAAACTTAAAGTCAAGTTCTGCTAGGCCGATTGAACTGAAACTTGGTAGGAATGATCGACTCATGGTCCTGACAAAGTGTTGTTATTTTGCGGGTCTATCAGAAATTCAATATGGCTGACACGGCCGCCATTTTGAAAAACTATTTCAAACTTAAAGTCAAGTTCTGCTAGGCCGATTAAACTGAAACTTTATAGGAATGATCGACTCATGGTCCTGACAAAGTGTTGTTATTTTGCGGGTCTATCAGAAATACAATATGGCTGACACAGACGCCATTTTGAAAAACTATTTCAAACTTAAAAACAAGTTCTAATAGGCCGATCTAACTGAAAATCGGTCTAGGAAAGATCAGCTCATAGTCCTGACAAACTTAAGTTAACGTTATACTTAACAATTTTTTACTCAAATTGGTACATATTTCAACAACAAAAATAAATACTGTAGGACTCAGATGACCATTAAGGTCCATGGGCCTCTTGTTGTATATTATTTTCCCTTTGAACAGATCTATGTGATTGTCTATAGCTACTGTGTTATCTTTGAGTATATTTGAAATATAAATGTTAACAAGACTAGATATGAATTTGGATAGTAACTACCTCTGCCTGTTAAAAAATATTTCGGTATATTTTTACTGAACTTTTAATTTCACGTTCTCTCTACATCAATTTAACTCAATAAAAGTTGATGCAAAAACACTAAATTAAAATCATGGCTTAAATTATTACCACAAATAAAATGTTACAGTTAACAGTGAATTCTATCACATCGTTAGTATATAAAAAGTTAGTTTCATACATAGAAGAGTCTGCTCATGAGATGTTGACTGAAAAGCTGATATGCCAATTACACCAACAGTAGTAAAAACCTAGGTGAACAATAGGTTTCCGTAATGGGCGGTGGCCATGTGCATGTAGTGTGTAATTGCAGCCATTATGTGGTATTTAAACCTGTATTGTATGTAGCTACATGAACACATCTAGCTTCTGCTGATCCTTCAGGTAATAGAATCTAGCTGGTAAAAGTCCACAGGTAGGATAATCTAACCGGTAAGTGATCAGGCACAGGTGCAAAACTGATAGTTTTGTTACATGTAAATAAAGCTTGGCCAATTTAAACAGTATTTTGTGACTTGTTCCTGCGTATGTTTGGCGCCTAGCTGGCCAGCAGGGGGGATCTCCTGACCTTTAAGTGTACATGTAGATGACCCCGGGGGATCCCAGTGTAGGATGACCCCTGGAACACTGGGTGCTGATCCTCACAATGATCTGGTGCCCACACGGGTGATTTATTATACTGACTTCCTGTTATCAGTCACTGAATACATAAACATACAGACAGGTTAATATCAGTGATACAATACTGAAACTCTACCGGGTTAGGACTATAATAGCTAGTGCTCCACCTTGTAAGGAGTATAATACCTAGTATATTTAGTTACCACCTAATGTTCACGGTTTCATTTCAATACACATGGGATGTTCTCTTTCAAGTGCATATTAAAACTGAACGGTTTTCAGTTACATGAGCATCGATAGTCAATATGGCACTGCCAAATTGAAATTACAAAATCCTTCAAACACGGAACATTTTGTTTAGTTTTTTACTCAGTCGTGATTAATACATATATTTCTTCTTACTGGTCAAAGCGTCATTTCAAAGGGCAGCAACAATAAAACTTGTCCAATGCCCATTAACCAAATATGCAGTAGCGCTTGATTATACATGTATGTATCACTGAACATGTGCAGCAATGCAAGTATATACCGCTACCTAATCCTACTTATGACTCTTCATCAGTTGACCCTGCTTATGACTCTTCATCAGTTGACCCTGCTTATGACTCTTCATCAATTGACCCTGCTTATGACTCTTCATCAATTCACCCTGCTTATGACTCTTCATCAGTTTACCCTGCCCATGACTCTTCATCAGTTGACCCTGCTTCTGACTCTTCATCAGTTGACCCTGCTTCTGACTCTTCATCAGTTGACCCTGCTTTTGACTCTTCATCAGTTTCCCCTGCTAATGACTCTTCATCAGTTTACCCTGCTTATGACTCTTCATCAGTTGACCCTGCTTTTGACTCTTCATCAGTTTACCCTGCCCATGACTCTTCATCAGTTTACCCTGCTAATGACTCTTCATCAGTTGACCCTGCTTATGACTCTTCATCAGTTGACCCTGCTTATGACTCTTCATCAATTGACCCTGCTTATGACTCTTCATCAGTTTACCCTGCTAATGACTCTTCATCAGTTGACCCTGCTAATGACTCTTCATCAGTTGACCCTGCTTATGACTCTTCATCAGTTGACCCTGCTTATGACTCTTCATCAGTTTACCCTGGTTATGATTCTTCATCAGTTGACCCTGCTTATGACTCTTCATCAGTTGACCCTGCTTCTGACTCTTCCTCAGTTTACCCTGCTTATGACTCTTCATCAGTTGACCCTGCTTTTGACTCTTCAACAGTTTACCCTGCCCATGACTCTTCATCAGTTTACCCTGCTTATGACTCTTCATCAGTTTACCCTGCCCATGACTCTTCATCAATTTTTCCTGGTAATGACTCTTCATCAGTTGACTCTGCTAATGACTCTTCATCAGTTTACCCTGCCCATGACTCTTCATCAGTTTTTCCTGCTAATGACTCTTCATCAGTTTACCCTGCTAATGACTCTTCATCAGTTTAACGTGCCCATGACTCTTCATCAGTTTTTCCTGCTAATGACTCTTCATCAGTTGACCCTGCTTTTGACTCTTCATCAGTTTACCCTGCCCATGACTCTTCATCAATTTTTCCTGCTAATGACTCTTCATCAGTTGACTCTGCTAATGACTCTTCATCAGTTTTTCCTGCCCATGACTCTTCATCAGTTTTTCCTGCTAATGACTCTTCATCAGTTTACCCTGCCCATGACTCTTCATCAGTTTACCCTGCTAATGTCTCTTCATCAGTTTACCCTGCTAATGACTCTTCATCAGTTTACCCTGCTAATGACTCTTCATCAGTTTTTCCTGCTAATGACTCTTCATCAGTATTCCCTGCTAATGACTCTTCATCAGTTTACCCTGCCAATGACTCTTCATTAGTTTACCCTGCCCATGACACTCCCGTAGTTTACCCTGCCCATGACACTCCCATAGTTTACCCTGCCCATGACACTCCCGTAGTTTACCCTGCCCATGACACTCCCGTAGTTTACCCTGCCCAGGGGTCTTAATGATTAGTATACCCTGCTCATAAAGACTCATTAGAAAATGCTGGTACAATGGTGACTATATATGACTCATTGTGCTATCTCCAAACCCCACTGCACAATTAGATTAAATGAATTTAATATCAAATTCAAGCATAGAACTCTTTTATTGATCTGTTAAATACCCATGGAAGGCATAGTTATGCCATTATTGATGTGCCTTTGTATGTATTATAACTAGGTCCATGATGGTCTTTTTCTTGTAAATGTTATTGATGGTATCTATGTGGTACGGAGAAACAATACCACAAAGATGTGATTTTCTTGTAAAATATAGTCAATGTGACCACCAGGATTTAAAACTTTTAAACAAGGGGCAGAGGGTGGGAATAAGTAGCAAGTTTTAGGTGCAGCAAAATATAATTCACAGCCTCACAAATTATCTTATCGTAAACTGATCAGTAAATGTTAAAAAAAAAAGATCTGTGGAGGAACGTTTACCCAATCAGCCAATCTAGATTATTACAAATAGCATGGATGGTGCAGAGAAGTTTGTGAAGATGAGTCACAGTGGCCTCCTTTGTTCTCTTCCCCGGCCTTAACCAATATTGTCATCCCAGTGTCTCTAGCCTCACAAGACAATGTCACAGTTGTAATGTCACTCTGTGTACCACTGGAACTACAGCGGAAATAAAGGAGACTGACAACTTATTGGGCGATGGGAAGGAATGGCTCGGTAGATATCACTTAGATGTTGTGTGTGAACCTTTTTTTTTCCTATTATCATTTATCATCTGGTGTGTGTTTGTTAGGTTTTTTTTCTGTAATGTACAAGTGATGTTAGATATATATCAAGGTATTATTTACGCATGAGGGCATGAGGCCACCGTAGTCTTTGGTGGTATTTAAAACATGTACATTTGTTTTGATAAAAAAAATGGCCTATAGCTAATTTCATGACGATTTAAAGAGTATAATGAGATTAAGTGGATTTAAGATTATTTGGGGGGGGGGGGGGGGGGGGGGGGGGGGGGGGGTCTAAATTTTATATTTAAGTAATGCGTACTGCAGGTTTAAAACATTGTAAAGTACCATTTTTCTACTTTTGTTTTTACTACTTGAGACATGATTGCATTATAACTAGGTATGATTGTGTATGTTTTAACCATTAATTTTTTCCAATTTTGCCATTTGTAGTGTGAACCTCACATCATGTACATAACAAGGTTGTAGCTGTACTATTTTCTGCACTGGAATATAAAATAAAGAAATAACTAAAAACATGATCATGAGATATGCCAACCTTATACAGTCTTTTTGCTAAGTAAATTACACTTCCAGTTTTTAACAGTTTTTGTGGAAACAATTGATAAGAAATTGAGACAATTGATATATAGTGTTCAAGCATTTATCTTTAGATTGATATTGATTGATTGACTTAATTTGAGTACACACTAGTACTTGCACCAGCAGTATTTGTATGAATGGTACATAACAATACATATGACAATTAATTAATTGAGTACCGGTATGATGGTTGTGAGGACAAAGTAAGAACTAGGTTAAATTACTCACCCCTGAAATTTCATAATGAACTATTCCAACCTTTGAATTGGAAGAGTTTAAATGTGTCTTCAGGGGTGAATGAGTTAAGAGAAAAATAATTATAAATTTAAAAGTGATATGGTAGAACTATATCTCCCCTGAATCTCCTACACAGTGACATATCACATCTTACTTATCAATGGTGAAATTAAAGTTACACACCAATACACCATTGAACTGTATATCTCCCTACACAGTAACATCTTACATCTTACTTATCAATGGTGAGATTAAAGTTACACACCATTACACCATTGAACTGTGTATCTCCCTACACACTGACATATCACATCTTACTTATCAATGGTGAAATTAAAGTAACACACCATTACACCATTGAACTGTATATCTTCCTACACAGTAACATCTTACATCTTACTTATCAATGGTAAAATTAAAGTAACACACCATTACACCATTGAACTGTATATCTCCCTACACAGTAACATCTTACATCTTACTTATCAATGGCGAGATTAAAGTAACACACCAATACACCATTGAACTGTATATCTCCCTACACAGTAACATCTTACATCTTACTTATCAATGGTAAAATTAAAGTAACACACCATTACACCATTGAACTGTGTATCTGCCTACACACTGACATCTTACATCTTACTTATCAATGGTGAAATTAAAATACCACACCATTACACCATTGAACTGTGTATCTCCCTACACACTGACATCTTACATCTTACTTATCAATGGTAAAATTAAAGTAACACACCAATACACCATTGAACTGTATATCTCCCTACACACTGACATCTTACATCTTACTTATCAATGGTGAAATTAAAATACCACACCATTAAACCATTGAACTGTGTATCTCCCTACACACTGACATATCACATCTTACTTAACAATGGTGAAGTTAAAGTAACACACCAATACACCATTGAACTGTGTATCTCCCTACACACTGACATCTTACATCTTACTTATCAATGGTGAAGTTAAAGTAACACACCAATACACCTAAACTGTATATATCCCTACCCAGCGACATTTTACATCTTACTTATCAAATGAAATAGATGTGAGAGTTGACAGGCCCTGGGGGTCAGAGCTGTGGTGAGAGAGAACACAATCCCCCTATTGATCCCACTGGGTACTTAAACACTCAAGTACTATCTCAGATTTATTTCCTGTGTTGTGGCTAATGATCGGCCACAGCAGAGGGCGTTTGTTGTTGTGGTTTTGTAAGGAACTAAATATATATTGTATGTCTATGATACAGCCAATGTTGTTCAAGGTCTCCGTGTGGTATTACCGGGAATCGAGAGATAATTTATTCCACATAAACTTCTTGCTCCTGATCCTGACTTGATAATCAGTTTACCTGGGTAATTGACATTATTTATGATTATAGTAAGCTGTGAAGTGTTAGTGTTTTTGACATTGATGCGATCCAGTTTTGTTATAGGACTGTGTATCTGATAAAGAAGATATCTTGTTAAACAGAAGATGTGTAGCATAATGCACAGGTGTAAAGGTTAACCATAGGTTATCTAGTAAACCTGAGAACCCGATCTATTGGCGGGACTTTATATAACAACGACAGGTGATGATAGCATTGGAACACACACCATGTATACATGTAGTCTAATACCAAAACTAATGGCATTATAAAACAGATAATATCACAACTGACATCATTATTAAACATACATCATGTGTTATATCATAACTGACGTCATAAAACAATGTATGTTATTCAGGATTACACCTGGGGTCCTATGAAACACAACATGTGTTATCTGATAGCACATCAGACACCTGCATTTGTTCCATTATTACAACTGATAATATTTCAAATTCATATTTGCCTAATATTGTTTCAATTATGACAACTGATCATGACATTACAAATTGTTACCTCGCAAATATAGTTTCTAGTATGTGACAACTGACATTATATAAATATGACATTCATTAGCAGGTGACAGTGAATATTGTCAACCCGAGAAAAACCATTGTCACCCTCGGCTTCGCCTCCGGTGACAATGGGTTTTTGAGGGTTAACAATATTCACTGTCACCTGCTAATGAATGACATATCTATTTTGTTACACCAAAAGTCTTTGTAGCTCAGAAACGGCAGCAATCCTCGATAATGACATCTTGTTTGTTGATAGTCTGCTGTTTACAATCGCTATCGCACCGGCGCTTGATGAAATTGACTGTTGCCGTCAAACGTTCTTGTGACCATCACGGTAGGGAAACGAAGCGGTGAACGCACATTTTTCGCACATGTGACATTTTTCACTGTCTCATGGCAATATCACCCGCGCCCCTTAAAACCAATGTATTTTTGGAAGGTGACAGAGATTTTTGTTTAATTTTCTCCCAACCAATCAAATAGCTAGAAATTCACTTGAGGTGTAACAATACAAATTGTTACCCCGCAAATGTGGTTTCTAGTATATGACAACTGACATTACAAATTGTTACCCCACAAATGTAGTTTCTAGTATATGACAACAGACATTACAAATTGTTACCCTACAAATGTGGTTTCTAGTATATGACAACTGACATTACAAATTGTTACCCCACAAATGTAGTTTCTAGAATATGACAACTGCCATTACAAATTGTTACCCCACAAATGTGGTTTCTAATATATGACAACAGACATTACAAATTGTTACCCCACAAATGTGATTTCTAGTATATGACAACTGACATTACAAATTCTTACCCCACAAATATGGTTTCTAGCTAGTATATGACAACTGACAATACAAATTGTTACCCCGCAAATGTGGTTTCTAGTATATGACAACTGACATTACAAATTGTTGCCCTGCAAATTTGGTTTTAAGTATATGACAACTGACATTACAAATTGTTTCAGAATGACTAATGACATTGCAAACATAGTGTATGTTATTTAGGATATTTTCCTGTTCTCTGTATATTTTAACTTATTTGTAAACTTTGTACCTAGGTAGAAATATAGATAACCATAACACCTATTCTGTATGGTCTGCTACTTGTACAGGTCTTACAAACATATATGTCAACATATGCACAGACACATTGCAAATACGATTTGTATCTAGGTGCCTACCATGGTTGAGTGCACTTAGGCCATAAGTATACTGACACTTGGAAGACTTCGGGGAACAAGTGTGCATGTGCTTTGCATAAAATATTGTAAGGGCATACAGTGCTCCACATATTTATCTAAATGTACTTGTAACTATAGATAATAAAATGTAAGCTGCTATCACATTGTATAAGTAATGTTTTGATTGATTTATGTTTTGCTGGATGTATGCCGAACTAACTAATTTTCAATTCATTTGATTAATAATTGCATTTTGAATAATATACAATGACTTCAAGATTCACATTTGTCTGACGTATTTTTTTATTTTTCAGACATCACCCGGAGTTCACAGAAAGAATTCCCTAAATCGAAATGGCTCAGTCAACCGCAGTGGATCAATCAATCGCAGCAATTCAATCAATCGTAACGGGTCAATCAACCGCGGAAATGGGTCCTTCAACCGCGGTGAATCAGCCTTCACCAAACAGGTGGTCAACCTTACTCCAAACACAAGTTTCCAGAGGAAGAGGGTCTCTCCCAACAACTCGGTAATACAAAGTGATAGTACTAGTTTTCAAATGATGACAAAAGAAGGCACTATAGTTTCTGAAAAACAATAAAAAGAATGAATAATGAAAAAGAAAATTTCTGTAGAGTACACTAAATATAAAAACTACAGCAGAGGCTAGAGCACTGTTCATACATGTTATTATGTTTTTTCATTATTCCCTTGCACAAAACTGTTTTAAAATGTTACACAAGATTAGCATTAAAATTGACCCAATCTTGAAATAAAGAAGATTGCTAAGATTGATTAACTTTCACTGATTGTAATATAACCTCTTGCAAAGTATGCGCATCGTTAGGGTAGTATAACTAATTTTCCATCTCTCCAATATTGTTTTTATTTATTTTGCTTCATCAGTAGAACATGGTTACCTAGTACATGTACTCGTGTTTTTGCATAGTCATTTTTTCATCCTAAATTTCATGTATATGTCCAAAGCCCTTCATTCTAAACTTGGTATTTTCTTTGCTCAGTGATTTCTTAATAGCACAGATTGACTATAACAAAGTGTTTGTGTTCATCACAAACTAAAATATCAACAACAAAAAAATGCATCACAGCTTGAACATTTCCTATAGTATTAATGGTACAACTGATTCTATCAATATTCAGTATCACTTCAGACAGTTCTAGAATGATCAACTTCTCCTTGATTTGATTTCAGTTCAACAAGTCCACACCTGGCGGAGGTCAGCTGACGAAGAGCAGAATCGCCAAGGTGCTCCGACTTCGTCTCTACCTCCTACAACAGATGGGGCCAAACTCCTTCCTCATAGGCGGTGACTCCCCTGACCACAAATTCAGAGTTATCATTGGCCCACAGGTACAGGTCAAAGGTCAACTTATAGTTGATGTTTGGATGTTTGACCTAAAAGTTCTTTTGTCATCTAGCAAAATAGCCTGTGACATAATACAAAGATCAAAATAACGTCTGCATTTAATGATAATACATATTTAAAATATCTTTGTTCATCAAATGTTCATTGCAGTCTCATTTATCATACTCCTCTAATCAATGTATTTAAGGCACTCATTTTCATCAACAGAATAATTATCAAGTTTAAATTTATTTATAATCTTTACAAAATTTCATTCAAAATTTGGAGTGAGGAAATTACTGATGTAGAAACATATACATACAAAAACTTAGCCTATATTTTCATTGGTATGTATTGATAATTGTCTGATTTTCCTGTGATTATATTACAGTCGTGCAGCTGTGGTAAGGGTCCTCACTGTGTCCATGTCCTCTTTGTCATGCTGAGGGTTTTCCAGGTCAGTGAAGGCGACCCTTTACTAGGCAGCAAAACCCTCAAGAACTATGAGGTAGGTTTTCAAGCAGACTTCTTTCAATGAAAGATGTTTTTCATATCCTCAGTAAAGCTTATTGTTAAGTAAGCAGAAAATAATTTTATTAAAACAATTTAGGAGGCTTAATTGATCTCAAAATCAGTTGAGGAAATTGACTTTAGTATTTGAAATAAACTTACATGTATTATAATACATGCATACGGGAAGTGTTTTAGATTTGGATATTGTTTTTCTGTTCCTATGTATGATAATCTGGTACTATTTCTGACAGTATAATCTATAAAATTAATTGGTTTTACCATACAGAAAGGGATGTATGTGACTAACACCTAATAAGAAGATTAGATGTATCATCTTATTTATTAATTACATGTGAACATTTCTTGGCTGGTAGTTTTCTTATGTTCATGAATACACCTTATGATTTAAATTTCTAGGATTTACATGTCAATATGATATGTTATGAATTATTTATTTCTTTATTTGTTTTAATTTACATCTAGGTTGAGTCTCTGTTCAGGGACTACCACGAAAAAATCTCCTCGCGGATACAGAATAGGAAGGAGGAAAAGCTGAAACAGCTGAAGAAAATAGAGGAACAAACTGGTGCTCCCTCCGACGACTCGACCCCTGCTCCCTCTGAAGCAGATCTAGGGTTAGTAAATATAGTCTCCAAGGTCTTACGCTCCAAAGGTAGTTCAGTCAACAAACCTACTCCCTCTGAGGCAGATCTATGGTTAGTAAATATAGTCTCTGAGGTCTTACGTACCAATGGTAGTTCAGTCAACAAAGCTTGCACTGTCTGAGGCAGATCTAGGGTTCGTAAATATAGTCTCCGAGGTCTTATGTACCAATGGTAGTTCAGTCAACAAACCTACTCTGTCTGAGGTAGATTGACCAAATTTACCATAGGTAGTTTATATGCTAACCTAAACTATACCCTTTTTGTAAGACCTACAATATCTAGGTCCAAATTTATCATTGGTAGATTATTAACTAGCAAACTGACAATTTCTAGCTCTAGATTTAAAATTGATAATTCAGTCAGAATCCTTTTCCTTTCGAGATGGACGAAATATCAGTAATTAAGGTCCAAGTTTGCTAGTGGCATTGTTAATAGTCATGTAGTAAATTTTGAACTTTTTTTTTCCAAAATAAGGGAAATATTCATCAAAAGTCTTTGCAAAAAATATCTGTGACAGAAATTCATTTACTACTGATGTTTAAAGGAAGTTGCATTGTAAATCACAGCTTTTTGAGAAACAATCAGTAAAACATTTAATAAAAAAGGTGAAATATACTATGGTATTACAGTCGTAAACTGAATGTCTCAAAGAGATTGAATATAGAAAATCCAGAGTTCCATCACAAGCAGAGTACCTTATCATTGTGTTGTTACCAACATTAGATGTGTATTGGTTAACTTCTAGGAGTCAGAAGGAGGAGGATGACACATGCCCTATATGCCTGTTGGAAATGCTGGAAGGGGAGAGTCTACTAAAGTGTGAGGATGGTTGTCAGAACCGTCTCCATCACCATTGTATTGCTGTGTGTAAGTAGGTCCACCGGCCACAGGCTCTAGTTAAAACGATTCAACGTCCATATGTTTTAGTATACCATTTCGTGAATCAGTTTGGTGTTGTGAAATTCATTTAAAGACGTGTGAATTTAATGATTGTCTTTTATAATGCAGAGAAAGTTTGGTTCTGAACGATAGGTTGACCTTGTTTATCTTTTCTTTGTTGTCAGGGTTTGAACTGTGCCGACGACAAAATGACCCTCTGATTTGCCCACTGTGTAGGACCAAATGGAAAGTGAACAAATTATTAGAAGTCCGAAGGTGAGCTTGTAACACAAATATAGAAGTGTGGTTAAAAGTAAATACAAAGGTAAACCAAATGTCAATTGACAGTTTCCTTGGAGTTTAAGTACAGCAATGTGCTATATGTTTTTAGACATTATATTTTGATTTAAAATACTTTCCTGTATTGTTTGATACTATCTAGAAAGAATTATTGGTATCAATAGAAAAATAACTTTCTCTTATACACAAAACTCTTGACAAAGATGTATGAAATATGTATCCTAATAGCTCTAATAAGTGCTTACCATAATTAAATTTCCATTTCTGACAGTGATGGTACCTCAGCAAGCAGTGACTCCCCAATGGTACCCCCCAATACGAGGGCGTCGTCTCCCCTTCCCTTAGAAGGCGAGGAACGCCTGCCGTACGCAGAGCCTATACCTCCTGAGCATGTATCCCTAGCAGCTCCCTGGGTGGAGGTAGGTGCTAACAGAAACTGTACATTGTATATTAATTTTCTATTTTTGCAGTAATTGTATTAACTGTTTTGTGTTATGAATATGAAATTCAGAAGTCTTGTATGATTTGTTAGAGATGAATCTCATGAATTATCTGCAAAAATTTAAGCCAAGGTAAACAAAAGACATTTATCTTTTTGAGGTTATTTACATTATGTGAATTTGATGTTGATTTTTGGCAGTTACTGGGTGAGGATTTGGTGTCCTGTTTCTTCAGCAAAAGTTGGTCAATTCGTGAATCAGGACTCAAGCACCTTGGAAAGGAAACCAGAGCAGTGCTGATGAGAAACATGTCCGAGGGTCGGCAAGGCACGGTTACCTCCCCTGTCAGACAGGACGCCACACACAAGATGCTGGAGTGCTGCTGTCAGGTCCTCAGTCTCATGTGTCTAGACCCTGTATACAAGGTTTATGTGGCAGGTCTGGTGAGTATCTCCTTAGGGGAACATTTTTAATTTGAGTAATATTTAAATAAGGACTAATTTGCATGAATTTCAATTATGAAATAACCTCAACAGTGATAAATCACATGTTTAAATGAGTTTAAATCAATGTTCACAAATATTTAAATATGTAATTTTCTGTCCTTGCCAGTTTGATATGCACATGTATCTTATATGAAAGCTAAGAGCGATTATCGTAACCTTTGTACTGTTTACTTATCCAGCGGACTTTGAGGACATTCCTTTCGTACACACCATGCAGAGATCAGCTGCAGCGACGGAGACTACAATACCTCCTCAACCCTGTCATAAGCGCCATCATCGTCAAGTGTACAGACGGCAATAGGTATGTGTACTGGATCCTGTGTGGGTCTGGCCAACTGTACAGTATAACATGAAACCTTCCTGGGTACTTTCTTTCAAGTCTTACTTAAACAAATCATTTCATTTACACAAACCAGGCCTCCACAATAATTATAGCCCACTACTTTGAGACTTGTGTAATCTCCAGCTGGACTAGTGGTTCTAAAACTGCTAGCCTAAATGACTTGTCAAAATTTTATGTTACTTTTCAGTGGTTTTCAAAATTGATTTCTGGCCCAGCAAACTTTCACTGTTGGCCTGTATTTGTGAACCTGAATCAGGTTGTACATGAAGTTACTGTACTAATTTTCACACCTCCATTTATAATGGTGAGGAATGGTATTATAACTCTGCATTCATAATAATTCACTGCAGTAATGCTTTAACAGGACTATATCAAGGTAATAGATGGGAGATAATCAAGGAACAGGAAAGTTCGGATCTAAAAGGATTCAAGTAGCATGAACTTTTGATCAACAAGAGAATGACACGATTGTCCAGTATCATTCATAAGAGGTTTTTTGTAAAGAAATTGTAGACCCTGTCCAAGTGAGGATGACACACTCATTAATATGTTATAATCGTATGGCCCGTATAATGAGCTCTGGTTTTGTGTAAATGAGTGGTTTCTGTGTTACAGGCGGACCAGTCAGTTGTCCCTGTCAACAGCTATTGAGCTGGCTAAGGGACAGGAAGGGGAACTACCAGTTGGCAAGGACATACATAATGGAGGTATGGACTTTTGTTTAAAAAGATAGTTTCAGTGATCTTACCAGTTTTCTTTTCTTAAACTTATGTATTATAGCAGTATGTTATTTAGTTGTTTGTGTCGAAGAAATATTTCCGGAAAACAGAATCCTTGCAAGCAGTGACTGCATTGATAAATTTAATTTTATTCAGATACAACGTCAATAGGGGGGGGGGATTTAACATATGATTATGAAACACCAACATATCTCGTAATAACTATGCATAGATAGAAGGGAAGTAATCCAGCCTGTTTTCTGTCACAGGTACATATGGTTTGGATAGCTTGGATTACATTGTGAGCTGTGCCACGGAGGATTACGATTCTGACACAGTGTCCTGGCAATGGTTGCTAGGTAGACTGTACGTACTGCAAAGAATGTTTGAAGAATTTCAAAATGAACTTTTACCTCGGCATCCTCCAGATGGAACGTCTGCTGATGATGAAGGGACCTCCAAAGTAGAGGGCGCCACTGCAGCCTCACCTACTAGATCTTCAAATTATGAACGACTTGTTTCCTGTGCAAGATTTGCTGTAAAGGCAGTTGGAAATTCTCACATGAGAGTCAGCCGCATGGCCAGACGTGTTTTTTTTCTTGTTGCAAAGTTTTCTGCTCACATGGACAACATAATAGAAGATCTTGATGAGTTACTGATTGGCCTAGATTCAAATGTAGCTTTATCAATGAAAAAAAGACTGTATCGCATAGTGGAGGATTTTCAGTTGTCTGAAAAAATTGTGAATGAATTGCATCAGGGTACGTTAAAATATCGTAGGAATTTTGACAATTCTCCCGTTGACTCTCCATTTGACACACCTGTCTCTAGCCCTCGCTGCGTTTCACCAGCTACGGTTTCCTCCTCTCACTCAGACTGCCAAAGTGAGGCTAGCACCTCAAGCAAACATGCCCCACTTGTGCCGCCAAACACACCCATCAGAGGTCGGAAGAAACAGCGTGGGAGAACTGACAAGGTAGACGAAGCAGGGACAGGCTGCTTGTCTGTCCCATTGCTAGAGAAGGATGAAAATTTAGTCAGTGACATACATACTATGCCTCTTGTGAAAGACAAAGTAAGATCACCAGCGCACAGTGTGTTGACCCCGTCCTCTCCTGGGAAACAGACTCCACCCCCTATCCCACCTAGACCTTTAACCAGGACCAAAAGTTATGAAATCTTAAATGAACGGTTTTCCTTGTCTCCGCCTCCAGTGGTCCAAAGAATTAATTCAAGTGACATTAGAAACAATAATGTTGAGAACGATAATAAAAACTTTGAAAGTGTGCTGAACGATATCGGTTTTAGTGATTGTAAATCTAAGGGTAAAAACGCTTACATTAATCATAGTGAATGTTTTTTAATCTGTGATAAGGAGCCAGACATGAAAGAAGTGTTGTCTTCCACTAAACACAAACCTCTGGCCTCCCAGTGCCTTTCCTTTGACTGTGATAATGAGACATGTAAACCTGTGAACATGAGTGGCCTCCTGTCAATATCTTCGGACGAAAAGACAATCTCCTCGGACGATTCTCTTGATCGGCCACGTCGAAGGTCTTTAGCCAGTACGTCATATCTTACAACGCCCAAACATGGAGGTAATTCCAGCGATGAATTATTGGAGCAAAGCTGTTGTGGAAGTACACCGTCATGTACACCAGACAGGGAGAAACCTGTGACCTTTAAAACAGAGGTCACACTGCTCACACCCAAGCATTCTCCAAGCCACACAGTGGATACATGTAAGTATAAAATCTTTTAAGCCAGTTCTTGATATGGTCATCTTATTGAATGATTTAAAGATCAATTTCCTAAGAAACATTATTAGTGACAACAGCATTTTAAAGAAGTTATTTCTTCTTCTTTTATCTTTCATAGGGTTTTAGTAGCCATATAAAGTTTCTTGTTTTTCTACCTATTCTAGCTTCCCCCTCCAACTGTACTACATGTAATGACATTTCTTATTAGTCAGTTTTGATAATCTTGAAATGATGTTGGTTTACTTTTGGTGCTAGATGGCAATGACAAGGTGTGTGCGTGTAAGGAAGAGGTTGAGAAGGAGGAGGCGCTTGCTCTATCAGAGGCCATGAAGGTGTCGTGGATAGAGCCCCCTAAGCCTGTTGTACCGGGGCTAACCCCTACAGACAAGGAACAAGTCATCACAATCCGCATACAGCCAGACGTAAGCTTCTTTTATTGTTAATAACCCACAACAAATCACAACATACCCCCTGTTTAGGGATAAATCTAGATAAATCTAGGGATAGATCCACTCGATGATTCAATTTATCCCTACCTAGAGAAGGTACCTTATTTTTAAGTGTACCATCATGAAATTTTTATCTATTTTGTAATGCATATCAATGCATCATTTGCTGTTAAATACCCTATACCATACTGTATTTATTCATTTTTATATGTATATTTTTTTTTAATCTGAAATAGATATATTTAATGAGTTCTGATGCAAATTCTGAAATAAAAAGAATATCAGGATTAATGAAGCAAAACGCATCACTTGAAAAACAAATCCTCCACAAATGAAATGTAAATTTCCAGAAAGCATATTTCCTGGATTATAATAATAAGAAATTCAAAAGATTTAAATAATCACATTCTCCATCATTGTGCATTATGTGGCTAATATTATAATGTTATTCCAGGACTATGGTAAAAATGTGTCCGAAGGTAACAACACCAACGAGCCCGCCCTGTTCCTGGAGAACGTTCACTGGGTGAAAGGACCCCTCCTTGGGACAGGGGCTTACAGCACATGTTACCAGGCCAGAGATGTGAAGAGTGGCGTAATCATGGCCGTCAAACAGGTATAAATGACTAGTCAAACTTTCTTAGTACTAACTCAATCGTATTTTGTGCAATGTTGTTTTTGCTTTTTGGTTAATGAACTTTATTTAATTTGCAACAATTGCAAAACAATATTTTATCAACTTACGTAAATCTCTCTAGTTGGGGCCCAGATGGTAGGGTGTAGTGGGGCCCAGATGGTAGGGTGTAGTGGGGCCCAGATGGTAGGGTGTAGTGGGGCCCAGATGGTAGGGTGTAGTGGGGCCCAGATGGTAGGGTGTAGTGGGGCCCAGATGGTAGGGTGTAGTGGGGCCCAGATGGTAGGGTGTAGTGGGGCCCAGATGGTAGGGTGTAGTGGGGCCCAGATGGTAGGGTGTAGTGGGGCCCAGATGGTAGGGTGTAGTGGGGCCCAGATGGTAGGGTGTAGTGGGGCCCAGATGGTAGGGTGTAGTGGGGCCCAGATGGTAGGGTGTAGTGGGGCCCAGATGGTAGGGTGTAGTGGGGCCCAGATGGTAGGGTGTAGTGGGGCCCAGATGGTAGGGTGTAGTGGGGCATGTCTTTATGTATAAGGATTTGCTTTATGACTTTCTATTTACTTGTAACACATTCATTTGTCATTGCAGATTTCGTTTTGCCGGAATACCCCCTCAGAGCAGGAAAAGGTGGTGGAGGCCATCACAGAAGAGATTCACATGATGACCAAACTAAACCACCCCAACATCGTGAGAATATTGGGTGCCACGCGGCAGGGCTGCCACTTCAACATGTTTGTGGAGTGGATGCCAGGTGGGTAAAACCTCTGGACTTTTTCATAAACCAGTCTAGATGTGTAATTGGGAATTGATAACTCCAATAAGTAAAGAAAGGTTACTGCTGAATATTTCATTGTTTGAAAAATAAAAAATAAAATAGACTTTTTTCATCAGCATATAATAGTACATCAAAAGATAAGTTTTGGACATAGTCAGGGCTCATGATAAATATCAGTATCACCTGTGATGTTATTTATGCTTTGTATTTGATTAAATAAGAGATAATTTGGTACATATTGACAGTATACATTGAGGCATAGGTAAATCCTGTGACCCTTTTATTTGAAATTAAGTCTATTCTTTAGAACATGAAGAAATCACATACCTCTGATAAGCTTACAACCCATCAGAATGGGATTTCATTGCCTATCACTAAATCACTAAGCAGTGAGATTGCGACCCCCCC
>NW_018480076.1:924478-969853 GCF_002113885.1 Mizuhopecten yessoensis | reverse complement strand
CCCGACCCCCCCATGTTGCAGTGTTAGTATTGATTGTATGTTAGATGTATTAAGTTATTTCAAATCCACAACAACAAGAAAAACATACCGGTAATATTTTTTTTTTTTAAATACTGCAAACAAGAGGGAACCCTTCTTTAAAACCTCTGAGATTAATATCAGGCACTTTTTGTTTATCTCCGCTTAACATGTTTATTTTTCCCTAAACATGCAACTGAAAGCTATGTTCATATGAAAAGTCATAATTGATGTTACCAAAATTTTGATTATTTATGAATCTCCTAGAATAATAAAAAAAAATCTCACGAAATCAGCTAACGTAATTCTCTCCTCGTACAGCTGGGTCTCTGGCTGCCCTGCTGAGTACTTACGGGGCATTATCGGAGAACGTGATGACCAGTTATACCCTTCAGATACTACGAGGAATGGCTTATCTCCATGACAACCACGTTTTACACAGGGATCTCAAAGGTATGTTGTTTACCCATGGTCTTCGTTATTCATGTTGGTAGTTTGAGTTTTAACTATCACAAATCAGAGATTTGATCAAGGTACTACTTGAGATTATCCTTAGAATTCTGAATTTGTGTGCAAACCTGGTCATATTCTGTACATTTAAATGTTGAAAATAATTTAGAGTCAATCTTTTCTATCAGCAGTAGGCTCATGTGGAGTAAATACTCTATACTGGGAAATGTTTGCCTAGTCAAACTTTTGCCCTTCATTTGTAAAAACCATTTTTGCTGATGTTAATTTTGCCTCCTTATATAGTTACCTAACAATGTTTGGTAAACTGTGAACTAATATTTACTGTCATTATAAATTTGCCATTATAAGAGTAAGTGGAAATGGCGAAAGTCAAAATGTGGCAAAAAGTTCCTGGTACATTTGTTTACCTATTCCGTCTTTGCGTATTGCAGAGTTATCTTCACTTGGGAGCAGGTATTGATTGTTACGTCACTTGTTTGTGAGAGTAACGTCATCAATTTTTGAGAAAACGACGTAATTTTCTCACACAAACCAATGACGTAACAATCAATACCTGCTCCCAAGAGAAGATAACTCTGCAATACGCAAAGACGGAATTACATATGGATGATACCTCAATGAAACATCTCATAATGTTGAAAACTCCGTGTTGTATATTAATGCAAGGTAATGCTATCTTTAAAGTTTCCTGTATCCTATGACACTTGCATGACATGACTATCTGTCTGTACAGGAGCCAATCTGTTGGTGGACAGCACGGGACAGCGGTTGAGGATCGGAGATTTCGGGGCAGCCGCTCGTCTCGCTTCCCAGGCCACAGGTGCAGGAGAGTTCCAGGGACAGCTGCTGGGAACCATTGCCTTCATGGCCCCAGAGGTAACACACCATGAACATTTCTCTTCGTTGATCTTGTTGTTATACGCTCAATCCTTTACCAAATTGTAATCTGATATTTGTACAGCTTAAAGTGCTTCAGTGCACGAGAAACAACATTTTCACAGACAAAAGGTTTAATCAATAAATTGTTAAAATAAGGAAATCTCCCGTTTGAACATAACTGAAAGCTTGTTATTATTATATCAGATATGAGATTTGTCAGATTATAGGTAGTATTTTAATGACTATAGTTGTAGTTGCAGTTTGCTGTATACCAAGAAACTATCGCCAAGACAAATATTCATCCTTTTCCGATGAAATCCATGTTTGCCCAGTGTTATTTTCACCCTTCATATGTAATTACTATATATTGCATGTTGTGAACTAGAATTCGCTGTCATGATAAATTTGCCCGCATTGGTGTCGGGCAATACATGTTCGAGTGGATGTATACAACCGTACAATGTAATGGTGCTACCTGTGAGATAAAGTCATGTCTGGTATTGCTGTTATTATATACATGTAATTGTTCTTAATATGTTATAATTTCTATTAAAAAATACCTGTGATTATTCAATATTAATGTTCAATTTGCTCCCTGAAAACTATACAAAATGGCAGTGAGGATGGAAAATGACATAAAATTACCATAGTACAAAATCAGGTCAACATATTGTAGAACTCTTTCTGGTTTCAGTTTATCAATTTGATTAATGGATAATAGCAGATGTGTTTCAGCCAAAACAAGTTGTGCCATACAAGGAGTATGACACCACATCCTTTCTAGTAGGAATAATTAGGTATGTAATAACGTTGAATCTTTATCAATATTTATATAGGTTTTAAGAGGTGAGAACTACGGCAGAGCATGCGACATATGGAGTGTGGGTTGTTGTATGATTGAGATGGTCACAGCCAGGCCTCCCTGGGGAGCTAAGGACATCTCCAACCACCTAGCTCTAATATTCAAGGTCAGTTTGGTACAAAGAGCTCAAAATAGCAACATTGTACGAATCGTCTTGGAATATGAATAAGCACAATTGATGAAAACACTCAAAAAAATGTGAAGGGATCATTAAGAAATGTTTATTTTGTAGTAAATTAATTTTAATTATGATATTAACAAATAAAAATTCCCTCTAAATATCATGTACTGTAACATTATCTCCCTTGTTGTAGATCGCTACGTCACAGGAGCCACCCCCAATCCCAGAAAACATATCACCACCAATGCGAGATCTCATGCTGCGGTGTTTAGAGCAGAAGAAAGAGGAGAGACCCTCAGCTAAAGACCTGCTCATCCACCCACTATTTACCCAGTACATGTCGCAGAAAACCCTGCATGTGTCCAACCTATAGCAGGGGATCCTCAACTTACCATGGTTACCAACTGTTCGCTACCAATCCAGTACCACACTCTTCATAATCAGAGGTTTTATTATTTTGTGTGGCATCACTTTTTGGGAACAAATTTTAGCATAAAGGAAACCTATTTCCAGTGTATGAAAAATTCAAATGTTTGTCCAATTTAACTGGAAGCGGTATGTTTTAAAAATTTGTTGGAGAAAGGGAGATAACTGGAATCTTATGTTCTGTCAATTCAATTGAAAACAAGCCACAGTGTACAGTTTATTTTGTAAATAAGATCTGTGATGAACAAACAGCTCAAGAAGGAGAGATCTGTAGTCTTATAACGTAATCTCACGGTACAAGTGGTGACAGTCAGTATACAGAGGTTTCCTGAAATGCAGGGAGGTGACTGTAACAGCAGATCAACTTCATCTTCATATGATTCAAGTTCACCATCAATGCTGAGGATTGTGGATGTTAATACATAATGCTAGAGGACTGGGTGTGAGAGACTGAAGAGGATTCCGAGATGTGTCACAAAATATCATGTATCAGTCACTGTAAGGGCATGGTCACTGATCATTAACCAATCAGGGACTGTAGTTAAATAGGGCTAACCAATTATTACATGTATCTTAATTCTTATTGTACATGTCGAAAAACATTAATTTTACCTACTTGATTGATTCAAAACACATTTTATAGCATTTCTCTCATTATATTTCTCTAAAGTAAAAACATTCAATAATTTAATACAAAAGATGGTGCTTTTGTTTGTTAAACATTGTTATTTGTTATCAATAAAGTTGAATTGTTTAAAAAGGCATAATGAATTGTAAATTTTCCTATTTAAAATGTCATTTAGATACGCATTTGCCGTGTATGTGTAATGTGTATAACATGTGTACAGTCTGTGAAGACATTGACATGAACTATTGATGTTTTCATATAAAGTAGTCACACAACAGACATGTATGTATGTTCTACAAAACTTAGATATTGATTATATGTTTCCACCAAATATTTTTATAAGAATTGATGAAATTGTTTATATTTTTTCATCAAATGCTGTCAATCACTGTAATAGACTATACATTGTTGATATATATGATATACCAGATCTATTTAAAAATATATTCAAAAGTGCTTTATTAGAATCCAATCTACGGTATATATTTTAACCAAAGGGCTTTTATCACTTAAAATTTACATTTTACTTCAAAATCAAGATATGCTTACAGATGTATTGAAAGAAAAAATATTTTGCAACTATTAGTACCCTATACATCAAATGAAGGCCTCGTTTAATTGCCAAAAGCTGTTGTTTTTTATATCAAATATTTTTTCCATTTTATACCAACTTAAATACATTTACAATTCAGATGAAATTTTGTTAATTGACTACACAGTCACAGTTACACGAATATGAAACAGAACATGATTTAGAATACATTTATATAGGAACACATTAAGGGCACAATTTTCATACAAAATCTATTCTGTTTGATCAGCTGGTATTTGAGATTGTAACTTTATATGACTTAAGTTTTTGCCTTGTAACATAAAACAAGGTTTAAATTGTTTGTTAACTACTGAAATAAGCTTACATAGGTACATATATATACATTGTGCATGCAGTTCTTATATATAAAGTTAATTTCATGACATCAACGTATTGATCTGATAGAGTTCATATGTGCAGATGCACAGTGATTTTAATTTCACTTGTTCAAATTTTCACATATCAGCATTTTAAGAAAACAATTTACCAAAAATATATTTTGAGAAATATGTTATTCAAATACACATGTACAGTGATTTTATTTCCACTTGTTCAAATTTCCACATATCATCATCTTCAGAAATTGGACTCGTCCCTATATATGGATAAAAAGATCATTTGGGAAAAAAAAAGTAGTTTTGATATGTATAGAAAATAATAATCGTTGTTACTATACATATACTGTGTATTATATACCTGTATGATATAAACAATACCGGGAGATCTAACCCTGTAGTGCAGAGTATTCAATGAGTACCCATTCAATGTATTCCTAGAGGAATTCTCAAGTAAAGTAAAATAAAAAGTTACGACGAACAGACAACTGGAGTAGTTGGTAACTTAGATGGTGTATTATGTACATGTATGATGATATGTAGTACCAGGGTATGTAGTACATATAAGTACAAGTAATCACTTTTGAAATATGCTGCTGTAATCGCATATCCCTAGGTTAGCTTGTAACCAACCCAAGGCTAATTATTGTACAAAATTCATCTTGAATACATAAGGTCAAGTGAATTAATAGAAATAATCTAGATGTAGTGAGAAAATCTATACTGTAGTTGTTCGTGTAAACACAGTGTGAAAAACTTGAAGGATGTTTTGTATATACATGTACAATCTAGTATATAAATGTACATAGATATGTATTATTAGTATATGCATTACAATGATTAGCACAAAATCTTTACATCTTCTTTACTCAGATAATCAAATCAAATGCTCAAGTCAACCCACCGTAAGAACCGTTTCTTGGTATATTTTTTCAAAACAGTTTTAACATATTGTTATTCCACAAACCAATGCCTCCGACTTTCTTTTCAGTTTCATTTGCTTTGAATGTTAACCCAGTACAAGAGTACATGTGTAGAAGTTTTGAGATGCTTATAATTAGTTTTCATCACAGATGTATTATTTTTTGTCATTATCATTTCTATTAACTCGTTCACCCCTGAAATTCCATGATGAGCTATTCCAAACTTTGAATTGAAAGAGTTCAAATGTGTTTTTAGGGGTTAATCCTGAGCAGTACATTAAACAGTCATAGCGCAAGTAGATTTTTACTGCAGTGAAGTGCTTGTTTATACATGTACTAATGTAAACATGCCAAAGATAGTTATTTGTTAACTCAAAACAATATCTACAGTTGGAAAGTTCTTGGATATTGATATATGCTATGAAAAAACCCAAAACGAAAATCAGCATTAATTATATGAGTTAGTGTGTTATAAACATTTTGATTGGTTAATAATCATGTGTTATTGGACATAAACCATGCATCTACTTGTCTCCAAAATTGTATGCACATGCAACATTCTCCCCAGAGCCTGTTTTGTGCATTGAAATTGTAAACAAAGTCAGAGTAGCATAAATGCTAATTTCGTTTTAATGCAAACAGTAATTAACAGTTATTTTGAGAGCTTTCAAAAACATCTGTTTCTTTTGACAAGCATATAGTCCAAGCAGCCTCTGTTGGTAAATTTGTCCAGCCTTTCTCCTCCACATTTTATATAGTACCATAATACAAACACAGACCAATGTAAATTATTTCTTTAGTAATAACAGAACATCATCAGTGCATGCTTTGTGATGCCTACTGGGAAACCCTCACTCCAGTGCTTGTGTATAAGCCTTACTGTCACATTTCACTGCCATTACGATAGAATCTTCCTCAGATATAAATCATGTATAAATGATAAAAAAAACAAATTTGCTCAATACCAAAATCATATCATTTACTTGGATATGTTTATTGATTTGTATTAATATCTTGTATTTATAAATATCTTGTAAATAGTTGATGATTTATGGTGACTCATACTCACCATTTCCCAATTTTTTCACTCTTCCAGTCAAAGTATTTGTTAATTATCAAAGCATCAATGTACTTAAATGCATTATTCACATGTTTTGTGTAAACAATAGTTTATCTCATTGAAAGGGACTATCTCACAGGACAAGAGTTTTTACTGTAAATAACTGTGTACAGTTTTATTGACCAGGCCTGGTCAATTCTAATGGATTAACCCTGAATATTTTGTTTGAAACGCCCAGTACAATTTTATTCAATAATCCTGTACAGTTTTATTTAATGACCCCATACAGCTTCATTGAATATACCTGTACAATTTCCTTGAATAACCCTGAATATTTTTAATAATAAACCGATACAGTTTCATTGAATAAACCAGTACAGTTTTATAAAATAACCCTATACAGCTTCATTGAAAAACCCTGTACAGTTTTATAAAATAACCCATACAGCTTCATTGAAAAACCCTGTACAGTTTTATAAAATAACCCATACAGCTTCATTGAAAAACCCTGTACACTTACCTTGAATAACTCTGTATAGTTTAAATAATAAACCGGTAGTTTTATTAAATAACCCTGTTCAGTTTTATTGAGTAACCCGTTATAAGGGTTAGTCTTGTAGGGTATCATATCCTACCGGGTGTAAAAAGAGTGTCCTGATAGAGGTGTGTAGTGGCTTTGTACGTAGCCCCAGGTAATCAGTCTGTACTGGTTGTGAAATTTGCTCATGGATCATGCTTGGTTTGATTCCATTATATAAATACTGGTCATTCCCTGTCTTTACTTCAGTACAAGGTTGTGATGTTGACATTAGGTTGTGACAGATATTAAAGATGAATGGTCTAAAATAATTCACCACTGTTACATTTCGCTTTCTTTTGTTCATAAACAAAGCTCAAATGTTACCAATCTTTTATCATTATCTTAATGTAAATCATTTTGAATAAATAAAATCTCATAGTAAAAGAACACATATAATAACTTTAAAAAAAACCACAACGGAAACTTCACCATATTAGCAGGTCATTGATTACGGGACAGATCCAATTCTATCACTATGTAATGGGTATTTTTTAATCCGTCACAACTTTTTGTACAACCTCCATTTCTTACATGACTGTTTGTGACATTTCTTTATATGTTTTCTATATGTTTTAGTTGTTTTGTTTTGTTTTGAAATTGATATTTTGATTTGAATTCTATACAGCTGGAACGGTTTCGATTGTGTGGTAAACTTTCTACTACATTTTGTACCAAAGGGTTTAGTATATTCTATAAAACGTGCAAATTTTTCAATTTTATCCAAAACATTGTGTAGTTTCTTGTCATTTTTGTTGTTGATATAAATTTGATCATTATTGTGTCTTTTTTTCAAAATTGAGGGTAAACACAGACTGCTGACATTTTTATGCATTTGTTATGTTGCACATACAATTTATCTGTTATTTAATCTGTGCAATCTGGAAAGTGTTTGTACTTCGTGTGTCCCATACATAGAGATCTCTAGTCATAGCCCAGGTTGCCATGGAAACATGTTTCCGTGTGTATACACTAGTCACAAGATGAGGGAGGGGGATGGAAGCAGAATTGTCAAGTTCATAAAACCCACAAGCTAGTGATGACCAAGAAAAAAACCCAGATCATTGCACCAATGCACCAATGCAGGTGATTGCAATTTACAACAACATAAAATNGGGGGGGGGAGCTATTGCGAGTCCTCATTTAAAACAATTGGCAAAAAAAAAAAAAAAGTTATTTCCAGGCAAGAAATTTGTTTAAAAGTTTTAGTGTCAATACCTGAACAGAAAAAATGCAGTTTGTGATGATGATATGTCGCACACAGTGTTAGCTTACGAGACTGACTGATGATGAAGTAGGACATACCTCCACGTTGTGTCATTTCTGTGCTTATATTTAGTTTTCAAAGTTTTAATTCCCCCCCAAAATAACATACATTGACAAGTCTGATTAAAAGATGCTCATTCCCTTTCGCAGCTAGTGAGTTCATGATTCTTGTTATTGTACAGGACTAAAAAGTGATGTGTGTGTGTGTGTTATTTATTGAGAGATATGAAAATTGCTCCTCCATCGGTAAACTAACTTGAACACAGATATTTTACTAAGGTTTTAAACATGTTAGCGTTTGTGTTATAGCGTTCTCATTGATGAGTTACTAGTACTTGTCCTTCAGCATTATCAATAACAAGTTATATGAACTGGTTCCTGTTAGTGTCCATGTTACACACAACACCTAGTGATTTCTTAGATTGAAGATCAAATATTTAAAAACAAAATGTAATATATACCTAGTAAGTTTGAAGATGTATCCAATTTGCCAGTCATCCTTCTGAAGTTTGAACAGATTTTTAACACTAAGCTTGACAGTAAAAAAAACTCAACGCCAGAATTTGACCTTTTATTAAAAAGAAATTGCAACATACCATCAAATTATGATGGTGTCTATCTTGGAACCAGTGTCATGTTTTATAAACAAGGTTATCTCCCCTTATACATTAGTTACTTACCTACCTCAGACTGGATAAAGGGGCCTTACCTTAGTAACACTTAAAACAGCTGTTCTTCAACACAACCACTGATCTATACCAGTCAGTTATATCACTACTATTTATATCACATTGGGTCATATCATTTATCAGTATGAGATCTAACGTTTTATTATAACATCATGAATCAATAGAATTTAGCACAGTAAATGTTATTGTCTGATGAAATATTTTTTATAGAATATATATTTGTATATCAGTTATAACCAGTATTTTTAATATACCTGTAAATGTTTTTATGTAAAATTTCTCACGTTAGAATTTACTATTAGATACTTGAATATTTAGTGAATATATACATATGCAATCATCATGATGGAGACAATTACTGATAAATAGAATGACAGTTGTGTGTAACATTGTAACACCAGATCTAGTGTGTGTGAAGAGTAAAACCTTAAAATGCTGAAACTCATCCAGACATGTATACATAAAAAGATACAATTGTTTTCCTCCCACACCACCAATGATTAGAGACACAGTAACATGATTCTGACCAATTTGTAATTCTGTGTTATGTCAACTGTATCTTTCTTCTATCGTGTGGGAGAATTTTACTTAAACCTCTTTCTGAGGAAGACAAATTTCAGTCTTTTGGGTAAGATTTCATAATTACAACTTGGTGTGTCCTGGACAGGAAAATCATCATTTTACCCTTGATATTGAAATTTCCTTGTCACTGTTACCAACAATTATATGTATTATATAAAAAATCTACAACTAGTTGTACTAATATATAAATATTGAAATCTCCCCAATGTAGTTTGATGTTTAGGGTGTTAATGCAACATGTCTTCCATACAATTAAATGTTAAATGTCATTGTATAGATATTGTATAGTGTACTACTACAGGTACATCAGATATAAAAAACAACATTAAAAACTGTCAATTTGGAATACCCCCAAAAAAAGATTCAGGAAGTAGAATTCTAGAAGATTTAACTGACAATTAATATAATGTCTATTATATTGAGGAATTATCTGTTGGTTTGTCACATTGTATTGCATAATTATTAAATTAAAAAGCAAGGACTAATCACTGAAATAATATTTAATGAATACATTCCATTTGAATTCACGCTGTACTAATCAAACATATGTATTTGATTTTTGAAACCATTTCTAGAGATGAAATTGCTGTAATTTACCTAATCCCTACATTTTGTCTTTAACCCTTTCAACACTACAGACCAAAATGGACTCGTCCAGAACAAAGCATGGTGGCGTCTACTAAAGCTACATAGGGGTGAAAGGTTAACCTTTTTAATCTAAATAAGCAATTTTTGCATCAAATTGTAGAAAGTAGAATCTAATCAAGCAATGTGCCTTAACAATGCTGTTCTGAACATAATGTGTCATTTTCATCTGCAAATTATTGTGTAGAATAAAGAATATACAATACCTACTTACAAGTTTCATTCCTGAGATCTGAAGTACATTCTTTTAACATTTTTCAGGGGATTTTTTTTTGACACTTTGTATCCTATAGAACTACAAATATGTTTGTATCTGGTTCTGTGACAGATTGGTCGTGACAAATAAAGAATCCAAGATTTATCCTTTCTTCTCGTTTTCTTTTTCATTAAGACTTGTTTAGGATGCCACCATAAATGTATATGACAAGCGTTTTAAATGTTAAGGAAAAACCTGACAATTGTTCCCATTATCAATTTTATACACTTTGTATGTGTAAGGGATTATAATAAAAATACAATATTAGGAGATAAAGAGGTGAACTTTCATTTATTTTCAAATATATTTTAAAATATTCATTCATTCCTGCTGATAAAAACCATTCTCATACTCAAATTCAGATTCTGTGCTTGAGCCTATTTTCTAACTTTGGGGAGGAAGTACCTTTTATAAATGCACACTTTAATTTTTTTTGGGGGTACCTAGGCTTGCCATGTAGCCAAGTAATATATATCCCCAGTAATATATATCCCCAAGTAAAGTGTTTTTTTATCCTTTTAAAAGAACTTAGTGACTTACAACTTAGAAAGGGTTTGAGCACATAACTTGAGTTTGAGAACTGTTCTGAGTGAATGAGTATGAATACAGACAGATCACCCTGGTCTATGTCAAAAAGGTAATATGATTGAAGAAGGCTAGTATCTATACACTTTTTATTTGTCTTCTTGTTTTTATTTGAAATGAAAGTTTTGACAGGAAATATTGCAAAATGGCACAGTCAGTTTCAGCCCAGGACTCTGAAGGTGAACTAGTCCATGGGCCCACAATTATTGCAGCGGTCAGCACTGGAGTTCTTTTTATTCTTGAATGAAATTGATGTACAAGTAATGCTTTCAAGTAACCATTGAATACTGAGGAGGGTTCTTTTTCTCCCATACGATAAAATGAAATATTTGTAGATGAGAAAAGTGATCTAGGCAAATATTAAAAGTTTAATGAACTTCAGATATCGAAAATGATTACATTTTCATATGCAATCTGAGTAAAAGATGTTGTTTTGTCATGGTAGTTCTAAATATCCCTTCCCCTCCAACCATTATTTTACAACTGTAATTTTATTTTGATATGAATGCACACACCAGGCATTAAATCCAGAATAAGTACAATAGAAACAGCCGATAGATCAGATCTGAAACAAAAGTATAACAGTGGCCGCTAAACCATAATTAGATACGGTATACAGTGTCTGGTAATTACAAAATATAGTACAAACCAGTTGATAAATTTCACTTTTCCATGTTAAACTTTCTAAAACAGTTTGAAAAATATATACACTTTTTCATGTTAACTTTTTATAACAGTTTGAAAAAAATATATACAATTTAGATAATTGTAAATCAAAACAAGATAATATATCTAACTTGCTTAACTTAATTTGTTATACATTGTAGCTGGGAAAAAATATAGAGACTGATCATTCTTCTATGCTGTTATCAAATTGTGGTGTGCAACCTTGTATTGGAAGAGTTGTCGTTCGTCAACAGGTGCTTTCAGGTGTTTAGGGGATTTCCTACCTATTAAAATATTCCGTTTGTTGTTCTGCTATCGTACGTTTTTGAGGAATATATTGATATATTTTAGATATACCATTAATTTTTAACTCATAATATGTTTTATACGTTTGTAATATATACAATACGGTCTTTCATTTAGATATTGATGATGAATGATCAGAATATATTTACGAGGTCATTTTGTTTGTCTGACACAGGAATTTCAAGATGGCGTTCACCTTTCACCAGCGTTAGATGTTTTATTTAAGACTTGCTCACTGGAATGTGCAGATAGAATGGAGGAAATCTCATGACAAAATCAACACTTGGTTGCCATGTAAGCATTTACGTGAAATGAGTCTAACATGCTTGTTTGCTTTAGGTCAGCCACTGAAACCTGACATCGTCTGCTTTGGTTTCCCTAACAACTATGACAACAACAATTTTCACTTCCAGTTTAAGTTCACAAAAGTGGTTATTTATGAAAAGACAGCGTGTTATATAACAGCATAATATGCATACATGTCGCATAAAAATGTGTGGTAAAATAAAGTTGTGGCTCTCAAACTTAATTAGGTTTTGCCCCGGGATTCCCTATTGAAAGTATTAAACCTGTAAAAACCATGTTTTCCCCGGGATTCCCTACTGAAAGTATCGAACATGTGAAAACCACGGTCTTACTGTATGCTTCTAGTAAGTTACCTTTGCATCAATGAACATATGGACGAATTATTTTAGTCAGAGTTTTCCATAGTAAGCCACTAAGGTACGTCTACATTGAGATATATATTCTATTGTGGTTTTCATCTAGGTCTACTACAGTATAGTATGTATACAATTTTAAATAGATCTACTGTCAGTAGTACTATACTGTAATGTTAGGCAAAGGATTACTTGCGATCTGTTTCCCGAATGTCTTTTAAAAATAGGGTAGGTACATAAACTATAGGCTATCCTTGAATATTTTTTATAACATATTTTACAAAGCAGTGAGTAGGGGTGTATTACTTCATATTTTGAGTACCAGCCTCAAGGCAGATTTATATATTAAAATGCTTGCCAATTTCAAGGTAATGGCCTTGAAATTTGTACGCCCCTGCCATAGTGAATACAGGTTTCCATACTTTCAGGTATGTCCTACAGCCATATGTCAGGTTAAAATTTTGTGGACTTGTCACTTTTCCTTTTCCTCAAAATAAATATAGATGGAGGCAGGTGTAGCAGGAGAGGTTTACTGGAAATGGTTCCGTGTTGTTTCACCTGAAATCCCGTTCACCCTAGGTTGTTTCGCCCTAAAACAAAAATATGAGGGCGAAACATTGTTTGGTATTTTCTTTCAATTTTAGTAGTTTTAAGTCACAAAATTAAAATCAATTTCATAAAAAAAGTGTTGACAAACGGCAGCTGTGAAAAGTCTGCTCTCACATACTCTACATGAAATATACCTAACACCAATGTAGAAAGTCATCAATAAGTTTATTTGATATATTTAAATATTAATTATTATATTAGTATATAAATAAGGAAAAAAACCATTTAGGGTGAACAGGATTTAGGGCGAAACAACCCTTTACCACTGGAAATACAGTAGGTATTTTTTATAAGCATTCTAAAACAGAGTTAAAGGTCCAAAGTCTTTGCATGTCCATTTTCTATGCTAAGATTTTTTTGTGCATTCTGAGCATTCACTGCAAATCTGCTGACATTGTCAGTATTTGGGTAGCAAATTTTAACAATTCTTTTATGTCATTGAGGTACTTACAGGAATTGAGATGAAAACATGTCCGTGTACTTTACTTGAATATCATCAAATGCCTATATTTTTTAACGTAGTTTTTGTATGCCACAACGTCTTGTCTGTTTACCAAAATGATGTGACTTATCGGTAACTATCTAGTTTTGTTTGTCTGGCTGTTCTACAAGCAATTATCAAAACATCCAAAATTATGAAATCCTTACATGTATAGAGTTTGTGAAGTTCCTTAGTTATTCTTAGTAAATGTCTAGATATATCCTATGCAAATCATTTCTTTCATAAAGTGTAGCAGATTTAAAAGTAAAAATATTCTGTCAACATCTATTTCCTGATATATTTCCGTAATTTTAACCATAGTGGTTTCACAGTATATAAACAGTGTGTGCTTTAAATAGACAGGCACAGAAACTGGGCACATAGTCATTAATGTGTCAATCATTGATGATAACCAATTTGCAATAAGTATATCATCTTTTATATACACTTATAATGAATTGTGTGATTAGAAAAAAATCCAGACATTATTTATGTGCTTTTTGTTGCAGATTTGTAGAATGGCCATATAGCTAAGGATGGATCAACCACCGTTTGATCTCCAGGGTTATAATCCACCCATTTCCTTGTGGCAGCTTGTTGAACAACATGTTCCCAAACATGAACAGGACGAAATCAAAAACCTGCTGGGGGAATCAATGGTGGACCAAAGCCTGGAGCTGCACCAGGAGGTATGCACATATCTAAAGTTTATTCTTAACCCTTTCACCAATGTAGACCATAATGGACTCATCCATATCAATGCACAGTAGAGTCTACTCAAGTAACATAGGGGTGAAAGGGTTAAACCTGAGAGTACTTGATTAAAATATTAGATACAGGGTAAATAAGGAAATAATCTATGAAATAACATAATCTCTATTTTAATGGCAAATTAGTTTGTGACCTGTTGACATTTCTGCATGAAAATAAGGGATAAAAAGTCATTATTTGAGAAATAATTGTTGACCATGAAGTGCAATATACATACTCAATGCTAATTGAAGCAATGATATGTATACAGTGTACTCATGTTAGGTCTATCGTTCTTACAATTCCCAAGATATCAAAAATATTGTCGTTTACATGTTTTGTGATCTGAAACATATTCAAATTATCAAGGCATTTCTACAACAAAAGCCAAGAACTATGTTTTAGAATACATGAATTTAATCTGAAAAAATGCATTTACAGATTGACTTATTACTTGAAATATGGAGAGACTACAGAGATGAGACAAATGGTACTCAACGTGTGAAGCTTCCGGAGCCCCCAGGACTACGGGACAGACTTGTACAGGAAATTAACTTCTTTGTGGAAAACATCCGGGACAAGGCCAAAAACAATGGAGTGTAGGTTTACTGACCTTTTTTACCTGTCCTATTGTGATAATTATGGGTGTTCAGACTATAACTTGCTGTCATTTTTCATAAAAAAATGTTGTAATTAGAAATAAAATAAAATACAAGGAAATGTGTAAGAGCCATTGTTGCTTATAGATTTCTGGGCTGATAAGTGAAGCTCTCGCTGCAAGAGCGGACACCAGGAGAGTTTGCAGGGCAATGATGACTTAATAAGTGTATTACAAATTCATAAGGATGTCAATTAGTGTTCACAATGCTACAGAGTACTCTAACCTCACTTTAGAAGGTTGTTGTATCCATTACAAGTTGAAGATCATATGAAATGTAACTATTTACCAGGGAGTATCTGTCTTGTTATTTTTTTACCAATGCTATGTATCGGATCAGCTACAGTGAATTGAATTTAGTGTGTTTATGATATAAGTTTATGTTATAACTTTTATAGCTTTTGTTACTACATTTTAACTAACATTTTGTTTTTATTTAATCTCCAGTAATCCCGACAGGTTTATTAAAGCCAAACACAACACAGAAATCATTGACTATGCCATGGATACTGCCCGTAAGTTAGTTTTCCTCAGATGTTTCAAGTACAAGGAATTATAAACAGTGTACAAAAATCTTACTAGTTTTTCTTTAATTGAACAAATTTTTGGAAGCCTGTTAAACATATGATAACTAAATCCGTTTAATAATGTTTTAATTACCCGATATTTATCATTGACTCTACGCTCCTGTGACCTGCTATGACTTTTAGGTTCAGGGTCCCGCTGTAGGTCCAGACCTGGGACTGCAATGTCGAGGGATGGGTCAGAAACACCAATGATTACCACACCTACAGGAAGTGACAGGTACCTTGTAATGATTGACAACATTCCAAAGAAATTACCTCTCTCATCTTTAAATAGTAAAAAAATGATTTGTTTGATATTGTAATTACCCATATCCAATAAATAATCGTATTTCACCTTATAGAGGTATGATATGAAAAAAGAAATTGCATATCAGAATCTTTAATAAATGGAAAACAAAAATCAAAGAAAATAACAATTAAAAAAATATTTATGTTGTTGTTTCCATTTAAAATATAAAGGATTTAAATGTCATATAAAATGAATGTTTTAACCGAAATATTTACAGCAATGTAATAAGATTTCTCTTCTTTTAAGACTAAGAATAAAAATTAATTATAATGAGATTACTTTTTATAGCAACGACTATAATATTTTGGCTAATAGCATAATCATCCCATGATATCCATCAACGCATGTATATCTTTTGAATTTCTGGTTTTCTTTCAGAATTTCTGCAGCATCTACACTGAGTGAAGAAATAGATTCAATGAATGATAAACTGAACATTTTACATTTTGATGAAGTTGTACAACATTTAAGGTAGATACAGTTTTACTCATGTTTGTTTTTCTCTTATGTTTTTTTTGCATATTTGAACTGATTTGCTGAAATTTTCACAGTGAAGGATTTTATATTTTTACAATATCAATAACATAGTTGTCAAAAAATATTCAGTATGTAGTTATAAGTAGCTGATCAATCTGTTTTTGAGCATATTTTTCACTGATTTTGTATTGATGTGAAATTCATAGAAATTTCACAGTACAAAAATTTTACTATTACCGGATTGATTTTTGTTAGAACACCAAGGACAAGGACAGAATGTTCAGGAACAGTCTGTACATAACTCAGCTACTGTAATGTCAAGGCTATCCTGGTATATACTAACAGACTAGGATTTCTGATAGTTGTATTAAAAGAGAGTGCCTGATGTTTACAGGTCCACCTTAGAGGAGGAGGTTAGTATGTTGCTAAAGGACATCAGGTTTCTCCAGGACTGTCTTGACGATGAGGCAACCTATAGGGCAGAGGTCAAGGGCACCTTCTCCCGGGAACCCACCATAGCAGGTCAGAGGTCCCCTCCAGAGTTTGTTAGAATTTGGAAATTGAAACACCCATTTTTCTTTCAAACTTAAATGTAAACTAGGAAAACACAGATTGATATCTTCTTACTGGAATATTGTAACTATATTCTTCAATACCGGAAAAGTTTTGCTGCAGTTTTACTGTTGGCCAGTCCCAATGAGGGCAAATATATTATTTAAGGGAATCTTGGTAAACCACAAACAATATATAGTAATAACATGTGAATGGCCAAATTAACTCCAGGCGAACATAGATTTTATGTGCAAAGGGCAAAATATTTGACGGGGCGAAAGTTTGCCGACATATACAACATTTATTTTCATGGTGATGTCAAAGGTGAACAAGTATATTTTTGGTACAGGCTAAACTGGCTTATTCTTGGCTCAACTGATTCCTTTGATGGTCGACTTAACAATTTAATCTTAGTTGATACTTCTCATTGCAAATTGTAACCAAACAGGCATTTAGTTTTGCTCCAATTTACTAGACATAAAATGAACCGATATAACGACTAAATAATGTGATCACACTGATGTATACTTGTGCCCTCAAGCCAAGTTTGACACAATAGTTTATCATTGGTCAATATGTTTACTGGATTTTGTACTTTGCATAAAGTTTCTGGTCATGATGATGCTGATTCTTATGTAAGTAGCGTGAAGGCTCCTATATATAATTTATACACAATGTTCCATATTGTATTTTAAATGCGTACAATACCAAATATTGATGTCACAGATTTACAACAAGAGCGTTCCAAAATGGAGAAATCGTTGTTGGTTGATGGAATTCCAAAGAAACCTCCGCAAGTCAAGGCTCCATTTGCACCACAAAGTGTTAGGTTTGTACATCAAATTTATTTTTGTTTTAAGTGTTTAATTTGCTTTGATATCTAAATTATGTGTTTGTTTAAGTTGGAAATTATGCAATAGGGTACAATAGAAATCAACCTCTCAGCATAAAAACTAATTTCAACACTGATTTTTAAAAGTTTTAGTTATGCAGTTTATTATGCTAAGTGATTGATGTATTTCTGGCTTTTTGACAGGAGGCCCCAGCCTATAGCTCAGGATGCAAGGTCTCTTGCTGTTGGTGTTACTGTACCTCGAGGTCAAGGGAGTCCCAACAGCCCCAAAGGAACTAGAACTGATCAGTCACACCTTATGACTAGAGATGGAGTATATAGTGCTATTAAGAAACCAGAGACTTCCCTAGGGAGCAGACAAGGACCAATGAAAGCCTCACATTCTATAAGAATGACCGACAGTGTTACAGATAGAGGTGATAATAGTGCGCCTAATGAAAAAAATTACAGTTCAGATTCTCGAGAAAGTTCTGCTAAAAGTGCTGGAGGTAGAGTGAAGTCGAGACATAGAGATTTGAGTCCTGCGCGAGCCAAACTCGTGTCAGTAGATATGGCCTCGGGTAACATTACAGACTTGTCTCCCGATGCAAATATGCTTCCAACACCACCTTCATCAGCCAAATCTCAGCGACCTACATCTGCTCAAAAGTTTAGGAGGATGATCTTAGACTGTCGTGAAACATCATGAACATTGTTTATATAGGGTCTAAGTTTTGTTGAATAATTATATATTATGTCTTTCAAGGTCACCTTGCCTTATAAGATTTGATATTCATAGTAGCTGCCACTGTATCAGGTGTTGTGACACTACCTCTGTGTATTCATTCCCCAATGAGTGCCTCTCATTCCTTGCATGCAGAACATACCAGAGGCGATGTGCTGAATCCAAGTACATATGTTTGTGGTGAATAGGAATAATTAATTCAAGACAAAATTATTCTTTAGTGTGAATAGGTTATTATCAACCAATAGATATAAAGAAGGAAATGCTTGGCTTATCATAGTTGTTTTTCCGTTTTTCATTCTTGATTCCGTCCAAGTACTGATTAGTGTAATAAGATGAAGCCATTCATTTGAAATAGTGATGATTATAGAGTTTTGTTGAATTAGTGTGTATTACATGTAATGTAATTGTGTTTTATTAAGTATTTGTTTCGCCCTAGTCATCACTAGATTTATATACAACGTATGTGACCCAGGTATGTTTCAATAAGTATCATACCAGTTTAATCCATAGACATTTTATTTCATGAGACAGTATTGCAATCATATTAACCTATCTGCAGAAACCATTGCTATAAGAAATATAGGTGTTAATGTCACTATTTGGAATATCTTAGGTGTTGTACTTGTAGGTAAATGACTGTTTATAAAGTACCGTAATATACTTTGGGATGATATGTGGTCCTTACTAACAAGAACGTCATATTGACATTTGAGGGACAATGAAAAAACTCTTAAAGATTTATAACATTTGGATCAAGTCTACAACGTTATGCTTTGACAATATGTTAGATAATTAGTCATTATCTAGAGAGATAAAAATAGATTATATCAAGCCTTTAGATATTTCTGTCCATACAAATATTAGTTATTTTTATGCTCATGTTTAATAACTAATGTGACAAATACATGTACTTATTATGCCTTTGACCCCAAAGGGACTGACTCTGCTTAGTTCATTCAATAATAATAGAAGTTTGTACAGCATAATATATGCAATTATACAATATAATGCTTTATGAAGATGTGATTATTTATTTTTGTTGAAAGAATTTTCACTGGTGTGATTGGTTTGATTCATCAATACTATGACACAAATGTTAGTGTACAATTTGAAACCTGTCAAAACTGCAGAAATACAGCGAATACAGCCTGTAAAAATTGTTTGTGTTTAAAGTTTTTTCTTGCATACATATAATTACTGTTTACTACATGTACATAGTGCTAGATCGAGTACGTAACTGTTTCTGTTCAATGTCGGTCGTTTATGCCATTGATTTGGCAGGTGCTTGGAAAGTCACTGTGAAAAAATGCTAAAAACCTAGCACACTAGCTAACTATTTTCTTAAGTATTGATGCCAATGTTTTTAATAGATTCACAAAATAAATACATTAAAATTTAACCAAATGTTTACTCCTTTTAACCAGACATGGAGAAGTAAACAATGTAAAAATAGTTACATAAAAATACTAGCACGGAAAACCCTGAACTCAGAAATGGGACCTCAACAGGCAGAATATAGAGAAACAGGAAACCTGAAATAAGAAATGAGACTTCATCAGAGAAACAGGACCAATTAAATAACAAATGAGAGAGTGGCACGATTTACCCCCCAAAAAAGACACCAAAACACCCCAAAACACCCAAAAAACACCCTTAAACATCCAGTTAAGACCACAAAAAATCTTCAACAGACAGAAGAGAGAAGAGACAGGACACATGAAATAAGAAATGAGACCTCAACAGGGCGGAGACTGAAGAAAAAGTCAACATGAAATAAAAAATGAGACCTCAACAAACTGAAGAAACAGGACACATGAAATAAGAAATGAGACCTCAACAGGCCGGAGACTGAAAAAAAGGAAACATGAAATAAAAAAAAAATCAAATCAACAGACAGAGGAAACAGGACACGTGAAATACAATATGAGCCCTCAACAGACCGAAGAGAGAAGAAACCGGACACATGAAATACAAAATGAGACCTCAACTGACCGAAGAGAGAAGAAACAGGACACATGAAATACAAAATGATCATGAGACCTCAACAGACCTAAGAGAGAAGAAACAGGACACATGAAATACAAAATGAGACCTCAACTGACCGAAGAGAGAAGAAACAGGACACATGAAGTTCAAAATGAGACCTCAACTGACCGAAGAGAGAAGAAACAGGACACATGAAACACAAAATGAGACCTCAACAGACCTAAGAGAGAAGAAACAGGAAACTTGAAATAAAAAATGAGACCTCCACAGGCCGGAGAAATAAGAAACATGAACTAAGAAATGAGACCTCAACAGACGGAAGAGAGAAGAGACAGGACACATGGAATAAGAAATGAGACCTCAACAGGGCGGAGACTGAAGGAACAGAAAACATGAAATAAAAAATGAGACGTTAACAGGCCGGAGAAATAGGAAACATGTAATATAAAATGAGACCTCAACAGACTGAAGAGAGAAGAAACAGGACCAATGAGACTTCAACAGACGGAAGAGAGAGGAGACGGGGCAAATGAAATAAGAAACGAGACCTCTACAGACCGGAGACTAAAGAAAAAGTAAACATGAAATTAAAAAAATGAGACCTCAACAGACTGAAGAAACAGGACATAAGAAATAAGAAATGAGACCTCAACAGGCCGGAGACTGAAAAAAAGAAAACATGAAATTAAAAAAATCAAATCAACAGACTGAGGAAACAGGACACGTGAAATACAAAATGAGCCCTCAACAGACCGAAGAGAGAAGAAACAGGACACATGAAATTCAAAATGATCATGAGACCTCAACAGACCTAAGAGAGAAGAAACAGGAAACATGAAATAATAAATGAGACCTCCACAGGCCGGAGAAATAAGAAACAGGAAACATGAAATAAGAAATGAGACCTCAACAGGCCGAAGACTGAAGAAACAGGAAACATGAAATAAAAAAAATGAGACCTCAACAGGCCGGAGAAATAGGAAACATGAAATAAGAAATGATACATCAACAGACCTAAGAAAGAAGAGACAGGACCAATGAAATAAAAAATGATACCTCAACAGACCTAAGAGAGAAGAGATCAAGACAGGACCATGAAATAACAAATGGGACCTCAACAGGCCGGAGACTGAGGAAACAGGAAACATGAAATACAAAATGAGAACTCCACAGACTGAGGAAATAGGACATAAGAAATAAGAAATGAAACCTCAACAGACCGAATACTGAAGATACAGGAAACAAGAAATGAGACATCAACAGGCCGGAGACTGAAGAAACAGGAAACTTGAAATAAGAAATTAGGCCTCAACAGACTGAAGAAATAGGAAACATGAAATAAAAAATAAGACATCAAAAGACTGAAGAAACAGGAAACAGGAAATAGAAATAAGAAATGAGACCTCAACAGGCCGGAGACTGAAGAAATAGGAAACATGAAATAAAAAATGAGACCTCAACAGACTGAAGAAATAGAAAACAAGAAATAAGAAATGAGACCTCAACAGGCCGGAGACTGAAGAAACAGGAAACATGAAATAAGAAATGAGACCTCAACAGACTGAAGAAACAGGAAACATGAAATGAGACCTCAACAGGCCGGAGAAATAGGAAACATGAAATAAGAAATAAGACCTCAACAGATTGCAGATACAATACACATTTGGAAAAAAGGAAATACAACGTAGCAGAAACCTCAACCAGAAAAAGATATGGAAGAAGTCAATTCAGAAATAAAACAGGAGTTTATGAATACATCATGACAGTAAAGTCAACCTCTTGGGATCATAAAGGAAATCCGAATGGTCAATGTAGAAAAAATGGCAGTGACGTCAACAGACCAAAGATAGAGTAAATGCCTGTCAATACAGACACACAACACGAAAATGGAAATACAACCTGGTAAAAACAAAAAGAGGTATGGAAGATATGGAATCATGACAGGAAAATGGAAAAATTTAACAAAACAAAATTTCGGTCATGGTGACAAATTCACCAGGAAAATAGCAATAAATCGCGGCATAAATTATAACAAATCTGAAAGATATACAGCAAAAAAAGAAAAATAAACACGACAAAAACCTCAACCATTCAGAAACACGGACGCAATCTCAATAGTCCGGTTGGACGTACAAAATGAAAACGTAAATGCAACGTTGCAGCAAATTCAACCATCCATTGGCACATTTAATCTGAATGCGGGTACACATCATGAAAGCTGAAATGCAACATGGCAAAAACTTTCACGTGTCACAGACATTGAAGAAGTACCAGTCAAACGAAAGACGTATTTTGGTTCAAAATTTGATTGATTTGAATTTTGCGTTTTTAGGGTGTTTTTTTTTTGGCAATTCACAATTTTCCGTGGACCTTAACTCAAACATTTTTAGATCTGTGCAAAACTTTATTAAATCCAGCAAGAGATTTTGAGTTCAAATTGTAATAACAATTGTATATATTCATTGTCATTATTGTAATGTCATTTAAAATGTATATTGGGAGAAGGCGTTGATAAGTTGTGCCTAATCCCTTGTCTAATTTTGGCAATAAATATGTTTAAACTAAACCAGTCAATGTGAAAACAACAGGAAATGGAAATTATATATACAATATGACAAAAACAGGTGAAAATCCCGTCAATACGAAAACAACAGGAAATGGAAGTTATACAAGGACATGGACGAAATGTGAGTAAATATTAGTTATAGTGTAAACAATACCGGAAGCATGACAATCTTTCGCCTTCAGTGGATAAGTACAGTTTATACCATAAGCGATTTTCATCGTATTGATTGATATCCAAGCAATGTTCAATATTATATTTTTTTAATAGTTTGTTTTTGTGTCTAAAGGAAGATAAGTCCTTATTTCAATACAAGTACTGTAGTTGCTTATATGCGTGAAGTAATTGGAAGCACGGAAATGATTACTACTAAATGATCAAATTGACTGATTACTGTTGTTCTTCCATTAGAGTCGTTGAGCTCGAGGGAAGCTTTTCATTTACCGTTTTCTTAATAGAATTGTCCACTTAAATTGGTGAGTTTTTTCAATTAGAATGTTAAATTTTAGACAAAAACTCAAACATGATTAAAATATTAGATTTTTCTTCCGGGCGGAGTTAAGAAAGACTCATAGAGATATCAAGAGAATGTTAAAAATTATCCTTTATAAACATACGAACTGAAGATAAGCATGAAGGATGAAGTAAAAACAAATCAGTACTGGTATAACAAAAAGCAAAATCAGAACTTGAACAACTATTAACAGAGACTTTAACAAAAAAGAAAGGCATCATATATATTGACCCAAATAGCGCAACCATGTTCTCCGAAAGGGAAAGCGTCTCCGAACTCCAAGTGTGCCGCGGTCGATACATCAATCTATAGCTACTCTGCAACAACATGTCGAGAGCGGAACACATTCGAAGATGGTGGCACACGTTTTGGAGTCTCTATCACGATAGACACTGTGCTGTATTGGTCGTAGATCGTAACGTTTATGCTTAGGTTTGATAGAGAGGGGACAGTCATTGTCATGCTGCAGGGTAAATGTCACCATAGGAAGCGTAAGAAATGGGGTTTTGATGCAAATAATTTTTGAAAGTCCGGAGCAAAATTAGATGCTCTGTCATAGCTTGACAAAGGGACTTGTCGGTCTTGAAACGTTGCGACACATTTGATACGTACATCGTTGTGAAGAAAGTAAAACTTTGATATTACATTTTTCCAAACTGATGAATCTTATTGAAGAGATGCGAGTAGTTTTCGAAATTCATGTTATTCAAAAACAAAATATCACCGATATTCCTGAACGATATTGTAATCAGTAACAATACGGGAAAAAGAAACAAATGTCAAACAAAATGTATGTTGAAGCAGAAAGTAAGCATTTTACTGCACCGTATGTCGGTATCATCCATGTAGGAATCTTCAGTGCTATTCAAGGTCAAATGAGTCAAACATTCAAGTTTAAAGTGTTTCGGAACATATGTGGAATACAGCGAAAAGGGAAAAGTGTCTATAAAACTTTAAGATCAGTAACAAATAAATTGATTAGGGTATCTTTGATTGAAGTATCTTTTCTCAATTTTTAAATAACCTTTGTAAATTCGGATTTATAAGCATGCACAACATATTGGGGTTTTCAGCTTATATTGCCAATCTAAATATTTTGCTATGCAACCCATGAAATAAATTAAGAAATAATTTTATTAATGCACGGCATTTTATTCGAACGTATCAGTATGACGACCAATGAAGTAACCTTTGGTCATTTTCTAATCTCTTTATGACTTGCACTTAGTATAACTTATCGACATCACGTTTACATCAACAGTTTTAATAAAAGATTCCCTCAAATTCAATTTTTAATGTGATAATTCATCGTTGCGTGAGTATTTCATAGTTATATCATACATTGCACTCCATTTTGATTTTTTACATGTAAGTCTACAGTACCTATATTCTATATCTTTGTGACAATCGTCGTTATCACCAAACCTATGAGTAATCTGACGGTAACGGAAGTTATGCTGGAGCACGTGATATCGCTGGACCTTGCTGTTGTCCCATGATAATGGCTATTATCATTTATTAGGGGTGACAGACAGGTAGACAATATGACGTGATCATGAATCGACACCGGAACAAGGTAATGCTTATATTGTGTTTATACAAAGATATTATATAGACATGTTTGTTGTAGTTATCAGGAAATCAAACGATAATCTATGTCCACAATATAAATTTTACGACAGGTAAGTTATATCTGAAAGCTTCGGGTCAGCACACTCTATAGCGTATATGGTACATTGTGTGTATATAATTGGATATACTTTATAACATAGAAATGCAACTGACGAAGGGAGATAATTCTATAACTCGTGCCTTGTTCAGACCTCGACCTCACAACCTCCGGCACCAAGTCGCGTAGCAGAGAAATACCAGCAGCTGTGATCAATGAGATTCTGGAATCGCAATGGTCTAAAGCTCGATAAACTCGACCTCGACATAAACATAGTGATAAATCGATTGATGATACAAGTAACTGGATAGCAACATGTATGTGCACATAATACTATATATACGTATTTTGATGATGTCTTGGCAACGCAGTATTAAGTGCATACTTTAATCTATGAAAAAACATAACTCATAGGCTCTCACACATTTCATGACGTATTAAACAAAGCATTGCGGAAATGGAATTGTCAGTTTGACGAGTCATTTCTTACATGTATAACAACTTATTATACATACGCTTATAGCGTATCCGAAACGGCATTTGATTATACATACGCTTCACTGGTCATTTGTCTGACATCCGGTCTATTTTATAGAGGCTGATATATCTTTTAACCCACCTTACCCTTTTTGACGTTATATATATATCACATATTCCATATCATCTATTCGTTATCTGTTTTATTATTTTAACCCCCTTTTTATTTTTTATTATCTACACATACAATGCGAATGCTTTTAAAATAAGCATTTTATCTGATTTTATCTTCGCTATTCACATGCTTGTTAAAAAATAAGATAAATAAATAAATCACCATGGCCCTAAATGACCACAGCCGTCGATGGGCCGTTAAACATAAACAAACAGACAAACAAACAAATTGATGAAGGTGACAGGCAAGGGAACGTACCGTACTAGTCATCAAAACGTCACACATAAATACTTAACTGGATGTGATACATAACAATGGCACCTTTACTGTCTTTCTTTATATGTTTCCGAACACATTAGAAACGGTTGTCATCTTTGAACCTTATCATACCACTCTTTAGTCATAAATAGACGGAATGGTCATACGGTGCAATACATGTTTACTTTATTTGACTCTCTTTATCGACAAACTCCATTTTGAAATAGGTGTTTCCTTACTTGTTATTTATAATGGTTGTTATTGATACATACTTATGAAATAGTAATGACCGTCTTACTGTATCACCTGCCATGTTACTGCAGTAAACGTACATGCTTAAGCGGTAGTCGTATTCAGCGTTTTTCGCGCTTTTAAACATTTCGGTAATTTATAATTGCGGTGATTGAAATTTCTATACACGGGTTATCTATTGCATATATTGTGAGTGCAATAATACATCAATGGACTTATCTGTTATGATAAGATATTCCGCTAAAATGTGTGGCCGCTAAAATAAGTAACGTTACAGTATGCTGTTCTGTCGTGTCTGTACATCCTATTATATATAGATTTGCTGTATCATGTGTCAAATGGAATATATATCAAACGGGTACAAGTATTAACATTTTAAATGAGAGATTTATTATTGACCTGCGGTCGTAACATGTACATTTCCATAACGTATCAATGGCTAGAGATATTTTGAATATTGATTGGGAAATATTTTATGAGGACATAGGACAACATCTTGAAGCGTCATTTCACTCTATTGTTTTAAAACTTCATCAATAATAGTACGGCTGAGACCCCAGCGATATTTTGTTTTTTAAGGAAATACCATGATGCATTGTTTCAAAATTGTGAGTATAATTATCTTTTGTATACGTCCGGTTTGTTTCTTTATTCTTTACATCTCGCTAGTTATACTTCGTATAATTTCATCATTCCACGTACCATATGTTCACGGGCAGTTCTGTGGAATACACTAGAAAAACGAAGTAAAAAAGATATTATTCAAAATTTCAACCCTTTCACCACTGAAGACCATAATGGAATCACCAGTGGTGCTTAAGTTCAAAATAATGAAAATCCATGTCTGAAGTTCTCCAAAATATGTGAAAATAGAAAAAGGGTTAAGGTTCCAGTAAACCCTTTATAACGTTACAGTTTATAATCTGTGGCTGTAATAAGCAATTTATTCTTAAATAAGTTTCTCTTTTTAACTACGACAGAAATAATTCTAGATACAAGGCTACGATCAACCCCGGGGTTTGATAGTCCACCAACAGAGTTAGCTACTTGTGGTGTAACATGATAGCTAGACATACGAAGATAATAGATATACAATCCAGGAAATAATGTCCTACTGCATCTCATTCACGGCGACCAATTACCTTCATAAGGATCCCTATCCCATGGCCTGTTGTATTTCTATATACAGTAACCTTCCCTTAAGTTCCATTTGGATATAATTGTAGAAATAAATTGGGCCAAAAAACATCTGTTGACCAGGTAGATTAATTAATTAGAGCGATTCTATCACAATCTAAATTCGAGAGTTCGAATCCCGGTCTAACCCCACTGTATTTTTACACTCAAAACACAGTTTGCTGATTACATTTTAGTTTGCCATGCCGGGAAAAAAGGTTTCGAACATTGAGTCACATTTTTTGGTAGTGGTACGGGGATCCCTAATATCGTTACTGTTTCAGATACCTTTCCAGAATTCCTTGACCTTTATTATCAATTGGAGTTGTGGCTCAGTATGAATTAAAGAATGTGTTACCCTTGACGAAGTTAAGTGTATTTGGTCATATAGGATGTCGGGGAGGAGAAGCAGTCTCTCGTAATAGATGTGGAAGAAATCAAAGATGAAGACCGACTTCCAGTCTGGAGGAAAGTTTGCTTCGCTATCGGCGGGGCACCATACCAAATGACCAACACTGTCATCAATTTTTTCCTCAGCATCTTTCTCCTGGAGGTGGCAAAGGTAGGTATTTTGGCACAACGTCTTCAGTTACTAGTTAAACCATTGTTAGTGCTTCTTTTAGTAACCTCATCAAACAAACTGATTCGTCGTAAGGATTTTAACTCGCCAAAATATGACAAAATAAATCACTTATTTTGTTCAGACTGATATTTTTCAGTGTGGCGATCTGCTTATGTTCCTTAGGAGATTTTGCACTATGCATTCACACTTTTTTGCTCACTATGGTCCAATAAAGACCGGAACTGTATAAAACTGTTGATAATTCTCGGTAAACGTTTCCGGTATCAACATATGCTTGCATCACCATTAATGATGATATTTTTTATTGTTATAAACGGCAATTTATGTTTTGAAAAAAACCCGATTATTATCCGTCCATGAAAATACAGAAACATAATTTTAAAACTTATCTTTATAGTTAGAATACACCATAACGCATTTACGTGTGCAACATTTATAGAACACCTGGATTTATAAATTACAAGTAGTGTCGTCTGCCATATCTTTTATAAGATATCTTATATACTTTATGAGATATCTTATAAAAGATATTATATATCTTATATAATATATAAGATATCTTATGAAATATATGATATCTCATAAACTTTTCTTTATAAGATATCTTATTTATTATATAAGATATCTCATAAAAGATATAGAATATCTTATATAATATATAAGATATCTTTAAAAGAAAAGTTTATGAGATATCTTATAAAGGACGAGACTCTCGCGAGACCGACAAAGAAGAAATGTTTGAAAATGACTGCTCCCGTTGTAAGGTCACATCCGTTTTCGCTGGTGATAATTTGGTAAAGTACTTGATCAACATTGCTCCATTTTCGCTCAAACCCTCTCGAACTCTCTCGGTTATTGATAGGTTCCGAGCGCTGTGGGGGAGGGTTTATTATCTCAAATTCAAATTTTGTTCTTTATAAGATATCTTATTACCGAATTATATAAGATATCTCATTTAATATTGTTTATGGTATATCTTATATAATATATAAGATATCTCATTTTTTTATAAGATATCTTATATCTTTTATGAGATACCTTATATAATATATAAGACATCTTATATCTTTTATTAAATATCTTATAAAGTATAAAAGATATCTCATTTATTATCTTATTAAGCATATAAGATATCTTATAAAGTATATAAGATATCTTATAAAGTATATCTTATACAATTTGGTTAAGTACTGGATCAACATTGCTTCATGAATAAATGACAACTTGGCTTGCCATCGAAGTCTGTCAATGTCACACATGAGATTTAAAATTGACCTTGAATTTCCTTGTGTTCACACTAGGCTCAAATAAAAACACCATGGTCCATACCTTCCGAGTAGAAAGCTACTTTGTCATTCATATATCAACACATGCCGCAATATTTCTCACACTTATTACTTTTACATGAAATAACATATTTTCATCCTGTTTGCTTGAAAAGAACAAAAATCTATCACTTGTTTTGTTCAGGGGACATCTTGAAGCATATTCAATGTCTAGAAATCTATCACCGTTAAAATGAAGTTTTGAATTTTCCTTGCTCACTATTGTGAAATGTACACTGTGTGCTTGTATATAATAACCTTACATTTCTAGTAAGGTAGAAGCTTTACAGCACCTACTGGACGTTAATAAATACGATTGCTGCTTTGCTAGAAGAGTTATTGAAATCCTTTCATGAGAATACAGAAACATAAATTAGTATCCTTTCATTAGCTCACCTGGTCCGAAGAGGCATTGTGAGCTCATGCCATACCGCGGCGTCCGTTGTCCGTCCGTCGTCCGTCCGTCAACCGTCCGTCAACCTTTTCTTTAAAACACTACTAGTCCTGAAAACCTTAATGGATATAGACTAAATTTGGTCTGGAGCATCCTTGGGCAAAGGGGACTGAATTTGGTATAAACGAAGGGTGTGGCTCCTCTGGGTGAGGAGGGGCGGGCCCTATAAGCGAATTTCAGGTTTAAATCTATAAGATCCTTCTTCTGTACTATGAGAGGGAGTGTATTGGCCTGGAGCAACTTTTGGCAAACGGGCCTTATTTTTGTATAAACGGAGGTTGTGGCCCCTCTGGGTGCAGAGGGGCGGGCCCAAAAGGGGAATTCGAGGTTTAAGTCTTCAAAATCCTTCTTTTTCTGTAACATTGGAAGGATTTTATCCAAATTAAGCCTGGAGCATCCTTGGGCAAAGGGGGCTGAATTTTGTATAAACGAAAAATGCGGTCCTCTAGGTGCAGAGGGGAATTCGGGGTTTAAGTCTTTAAAATCCTTTTTCTTCTTCACTTTTGGAGGGATTTTAACCTAATTTGGCCTGAAGCATCCTTTGGGTACAGAGAGGCAGGGCCCAAAAAGAAATTTGAAGTTTAAATCTATAAAATCCTTCTCCTTCAGTATGATTTGAGTTCTGTTAACCAAATTAGGTCAAGAGCATCATTTGCCAAGGGGAACTCAATTTGTTTTAACAGAATGTGGTACCCCTGGAAGCAAAGGGTAAGGGTCCAGTGGGGGGAACATGTACATAGTAATAAATGTTTGAAATCTTTTTTCTTCAGTTTATTTGGAGGGATTTTAACCAAATTTTGTGTAGAGCATCCTTTGACAAATTTTGTATAAACAGAAGGTTATATTTAGGGGTAGAGGGGCGGGCCCACTAGGGGAAATTCAGGGTTATGTTTAAATCCACCCCATTTCATAGGGACAGAAAGAAGGAGCCTAATGAGGGACAGATGTTGCTGACAGACAGAGTATATTCGGAAATAGTTGCAGTATTATACGTAATAAGAGTAATTTTCCATGGTTACTTTATTATCATAGTGAGCGATACAGGCCCTCTGGAATACGCCATGCTATTTTAATGAAGCCGTTATAGAACACACCTGTATCCGTATATTCAATTCAGCTGTGTATCACCACCTGTCACAATCTACATTTGTCACACTTGGGGTTTTTTTAACTTAAAAATCATTACATTTGTTCATAACATGCTTGTTTACCTAAATCAGAAATCGGTATTTTAGACACAAGTGGGATGGTAGTGTATAACTCTGACACAGAGATAGGGAGATGCGCCTTTAACTATTTGTTAATAGATACAGTAATGGAAATATCTGAGGATGACCCCAGGTACAACCCAGCACGAAGAGTACTACATGTAACTAACCTAAATATACAGTTTGCACTCTATCATAGGGCAATATGTGTTATATCCAGTTCTGACGACCATTCGCCATGCTAAGCAAATCGTTAAAGTAACACTATAGAGGGGGGAAAACACATATGAAACACATTCTAGCACAACATCACTTCCACTCGTTAATCGGTGACTGTGTTGTTTCCATACAGGAAAAACTGTCCACTACTTTTAGCAAATCGTTATTTCTTATTTTTGTCATTATGTATATATGATAAAAAAAATAACTATGCTTGCATCACTCTTCGTTCAGAACTGCAAATTAAAGATAAATCAGGCCCCTTTTCTTTAGATTCATATACTGACATTTGCCTCAAGCAGAACAATATTGAGTAACCTCTGAAATCATTGATATACTAGCTAGTTTAAGGTTTATATGTCAGGTGATTCCTTACTCCAGCACCTATTATGAGGCATCATGATTTTATGAACTATATATCTCGTTATCAATGAACTACTTACACAAGGTTTTCTACAGTAGAGGTTTTACACTACAACGAATAAATATTTATGGTCGTCATCATCACCTGATTTTCTACTATGAATTCTCAGTGTGTATCGTTTGTGAAAGGTGTTTTAAATCATTACTGACATTTATTTTATTTTCTAGACTTAACAGGAGATATCATGGCGGGGGTCACATGTGGTCAAAGAACTCGTACCCTTCAGGAGAACTTGCTAATGATACTGTCCTAAGTTACCAGGACCCTAATAACGAATATATATAAAATCAACTAGAAAAATACATTTGAATTTGGCATTATAGATAACAAAAATCATTCGTAGTGTCCTCCGGCACATCTATAAAACACCTTTGAAACATCATTTCGGAAGTATCTTTCCCTGAACGTTGTAGTTGAGTATAACGTTCTTGTCATTGTTACAACGCCCGATATATCCTTCGCATTTCATAACTTGATGTTGTTAAAGAGGTAAAAACATCAGCACTATGCCCTGTTTATGTATACCATGAGTGAACGTTAAACATATATAACTGGTTAAATATTTTCTCGCAATATGTTCTTCAAATATTTTGTGATTTATTTTAAAATATAGAAAAGAGAATACCTTAATGTCATTAAAGCCGTGATTTGAAATCAAAATCGATAGAACTTGCAAAATATGAACGAAGGAATACTTTACATATAGAAACCCTTGAAATATTACAAGGATAATAAGACCAAGTTATCAGGAAATGTAAGCATCTTCTGTTTCATCCACGGCATGCACCATGTAAATCTAGGTCATGTGAATCTAGGCAATGTCACGTCTTGCAAGTGGGAACCGGGGTAGTGATAGCTGTCTATATCTACCATACGTTTTGATTCCATTAATCTCCTCCGTCGTATATTGTTCGTTCTTACATGCGTTGCAATCCTATCATATATCGTCTACAGTATTTATTTGTCCCGACGAAATATATACCGCATTCGTACAAACATTATATTCAGCTCCCATTGAGTTATGTTTTCCAGATTTCTATTCTGTGCCTGTATGCTTTTCACCTATTTTTCAGATCCCTCCGCTGTATGTGTCCGTTATTGTATTCAGCGGGAAGGCGTGGGACGCCGTTACCGATCCCATGATTGGAATCTTGGTCAGTCGCACAAACACTAGATTCGGCAAGCTTCGCCCATGGTAGGTAATGATGCGTCTGCATTTTTTTTTATATCAGTGTTATATTGTTCCTATTTCTCCTGACGTTTGCTATTATTTCCCGTGACTTCCCCATTTTTTACATTATCAACTTTCATACACGAAAAGAATTGTTTCATTACAGGATACTGTTTTCTACTCCTTTTGGATGTGCTGCCTACTTTTTTATGTGGTATGTTCCTGACTTCAGCGACGAGGGCAAACTGGCATATTATTTTGTCTTCTACTGCTTATTCCAAGGATTTTTGACGGTAAGAATTATTTGTTATAATGTTGTTATTGACTTTATCACTATAATTGGACTGTTTGTATGAATCTGTATTGGAAATATGTAACAGTCACTCTTCAAAAACAGAACATTTGATTTCATAACTGTATATAATTTCCCGATGCAATAAAATATGAAGATACTACCCACCTGGGAATACCATGCAAGTCTAAGTTTAAACTTATTGATTCATAAATGGTTTATAAAATGATATGAAAAACTATATTGATATCTGTCTTCATTTCTTTGCAGTGCCTCCACGTGCCATACACGTCCCTTACCATGTACATCACTGGCAGTCAGAAGGAGAGAGACTCTGCTACGGCTTACAGCAAGTATTTACTCCAGCTCATATAACCCTGTATACCTCAGCTTACAGCAAGTATTTATTCCAGCTCATAGAACCCTGTATACCGCAGCTTACAGAGAGTATTTACTTCAGCTCATATAACCCTGTATACCGCAGCTTACAGAGAGTATTTACTCCAGTTCATATAACCCTGTATACCGCCGCCTACAGCAAATATTTACTCCCGCTCATATAACCCTGTATACCGCCGCCTACAGCAAATATTTACTCCCGCTCATATAACCCTGTATAACTCAGCTTACAGCAAGTATTTATGCCAGCTCATAGAACCCTGTATACCGCAGCTTACAGCAAGTATTTATTCCAGCTCATATAACCCTGCATACCGCAGCTTACAGCAAGCATTTACTCCAGTTCATATATCCCTGTATACCGCAGCTTACAGCAAGTATTTACTCCAGTTCATATAACCCTGTATACCACAGCTTACAGAGAGTATTTACTCCGGCTCATATAACCCTGTATACCGCAGCATACAGCAAGTATTTACTCCAGCTCATATAACCCTGTATACCGCAGCTTACAGCAAGTATTTACTCCAGCTCATATAACCCTGTATACCGCAGCTTACAGCAAGTATTTACTCCAGCTCATATAACCCTGTATACCGCAGCTTACAGCAAGTATTTACTCCAGCTCATATAACCCTGTATACCGCAGCTTACAGCAAGTATTTACTCCAGCTCATATAACCCTGTATACCGCAGCTTACAGCAAGTATTTACTCCAGCTCATATAACCCTGTATACCGCAGCTTACAGCAAGTATTTACTCCAGCTCATATAACCCTGTATACCGCAGCTTACAGAGAGTATTTACTCCAGTTCATATAACCCTGTATACCGCAGCTTACAGAGAGTATTTACTCCAGTTCATATAACCCTGTATACCGCAGCTTACAGCAATTATTTATTGTATAAAATATAGCCCAGTATACTTCAGCATATAACTCAGTATACTCCAGCATACAACCAGGTATACTCCAGCATATAACCCAGTATACTCCAGCATATAAATCAGTATACTCCAGCATATAACTCAGTATACTCCAGCATATAACCAGGTATACTCCAGCATGTAACCCAGTATACTCCAGCATATAACCCAGTATACTCCAGCATATAACCCAGTATTCTCCAGCATATAACCCAGTATTCTCCAGCATATAACCATATACTCCAGCATATAACCCAGTATACTCCAGCATATAACTCAGTATACTCCAGCATATAACTCGGTATGCTCAAGCATATAAGCTTACAGCAAGTATTTACTCCAGCTCATATAACCCTGTATACCGCAGCTTACTCCAGCTCATATAACCCTGTATACCGCAGCTTACAGCAATTATTTATTGTATAAAATATAGACCAATATACTTCAGCATATAACTCAGTATACTCCCGCATATAACCAGGTATACTCCACCATGTAACCCAGAATACTCCAGCATATAACTCGGTATGCTCAAGCATGTAACCCAGTATACTCTAGCATATAACCCAGTATACTCAAGCATATAACTTAGTATACTCCAGCATATAACCAAGTATTCTCCAGCATATAACCATATACTCCCGCATATAACCCAGTATTCTCCCGCATATAACCCAGTATACTCCATCATATAACTCGGTATGCTCAAGCATATAACCCAGTATACTCCAGCTTACACCAAGAATTTTTCCAGCTCACATAACCCGGTATACTCCTTGTTACAGCAAGTATTTACTCCTGTCCACATAACCCGGTATACTCCTTGTTGCATTAAATATTTACTCCTGTTCACATAACCCGGTATACTCCAGCTTGCATCAAGTATTATCCAGCTTACAGCAAGTATTTACTGTAGAACATATAACCCTGTTACTCCAGCTTACAGTAAACATTTACTCCAATAGACATATCCCGGGATGCACACATGCAGGAAATATTCTTCATTTCCTGTTTCATTATAATATGTGGTGCTCAAATCCAAATCCATTACTCAACATCCCCTTCTATTCTTTATTTCGTCACATACATACATTAGTGTGCTATAACTCATTTTAGTAAGTAGTGTTCAACACCAGTTATTTACCCGGGGCATATAGAAACATATCATATAACCTCTACACTTATTTGGTACGTGATATTCATAGGCCAAGAGTTTTATCTGTAACAAAATACATTTAGATCATATGTTTACGAACATTCTAAATACTATTCGGGAGACATTGCTAGATTTCTAATTTTGTCCCTTGTTTCAGGAATGGTTTCTGAGGCCATTGGTGTGCTACTTGCGTCTCTAGTGCAGGGACAGCTTATTAACGAATACCGAATAGCAGGTGATTGTAAGGACGACAAGGCAACTGCATCACCAACGCAACTCGAGAACCAGGTTAACCTTTTTAGAGTCTTGTCTGGAATTCTTTACATGTTTTGCCCTAAAGTCATTAATGTGTGGAAAGCAAGAACAACTTGGAAAATGTGGGTTCATCAGCCCCAATATCGAAAGGTCACACCATCGTATGGGTCACGGAAAATATCTAAATACAACCTCCCAACAGATACGAAAAGTTTTAAATGTCCCTTGCGTTAACACCAAAGTGAGGCATTGCTGGTGTCGGATAGACACCTTTCAGTCTATATTAACAGATGTGGGGAACACAGCTGGATTTAACGGTAAATGTAAATTAGCAAGCTTTATTTTAGTCCCAAAAGGTGTACGTACTTTATAAATGCGTGAAACACGCATACTTTATTAACAGGTTATATATATATAGTTGCGTGACGCACGTCATTAAGTGAGTTAGTTGACACCGGAATGATGTTACAAGATTTCTTTTAAACGCTCGATTATTTAATACATTTTTTCTGCGTCATGATCATAATTACGAATTATTCTGACACTTTGTAAATTCGGCCGTGAAACTCAAGTGTTGTGCAATCAAAATGATGAATTCAATCCAATGTTATCGGTCTCGTGCTGCTTGTTAAGCCAAATGATCAAATCATGATGATTAAGGAAAAATAACACTCTTCTTTGTTTAAGCAGTTATTTTTTAATTTCCAATCATTAATATGAAATCTTTATGTTTTCACAGAAATTGTCCTACATATATGGGTCCGCCGTAATGATAGGGATATATCTGGTTTGCTCAATAACAACGTTTTTTGGGACGCGTGAAAAACAAGGTTTGGTATGGGCTTTTAGCCTTTGTTGATTTTATTCCTCCTTTGTTTGTAAAATCTTCTTAAAGGAGGAAATAAAGAGAATAATAATAATCTATACGGAGAGACGTTTGACTCTCGTTTTGGCGAGAAGTTATCTAATCCAACATGAAACCATAACAATAATATTTATTTCTGTTTAACTTACCATACTCGATCACCTTAAATCGGAAATGAAATGATGGTTTTTGAAATCACAATGGATCTTGTCTCTGACCATACCAGAGGTCAATGTTGTTAGTACAGAAACAAGCTGTGACTAGCTGTCTATTATAGACGCAGTTTATAGTCATTGTAAATGCCCACTTCATTACAGGCAAATAAATCATGAGCCGCTTTTAATGCAGTTCGTGTCATTTTTTTCTGAGATGCAGTGGAAATTCATATTGCCCATGAACTGCATCTAAAAGCAGTTAAATGATTGAATATGTCCATTAATGTATTTTGAATAAAACGTTACCGACCATAATAGTGGTATAACAGCTTATAACAAATGTCACATTTTGGTATATTGTATTGGTGTCTACGTGTGCTCTATTGTCCTCATAGGTATAGCCACGGATGACAGTGAGAGCTTCTGTACCGGACTGAAACTGGTACTAGGCTGTAAATCCTATGTCTGCCTGTCCTTCGCCTTCCTTTTCATTTCTTTAGCTATAGCAGTAAGTATGACACTGGCTTTCATATTTGATAATATCAACATGCAAAGAAATTTATAAATATCAAAAGTGATATAATTTTGATTGAACCATACAATGTAACAGTCAATGGTCATAGACGTCTGATTGCTCTGTTTCCTGTTTGTTTGAGTTAAAGTCGGATTAAGAATTATGAAGACATCAAGTGTCATCGCACTGAAATTAGAACAAAATCAATTAGTTTATCTGCATCGTCGACTATCCATTTTTCGTCAAAACATAGGAAGAAATATTATTAACAATTTAAAGAAAAATTTCAGATCTACCAGTTTTTTGTTTGATATAAAGCGTATTGTTATAATGAGATGATTACGAATTCGTTGTTCAGACAAAACGGCCTGACGGAATTACTAACGCCATGTTTTCTGTTAATTCAATCAAGTTTCCATGACATGTTTTTGTTTTGTGTATAAAGATTGTATATGTAGTTCTCTGCTCACATGTTCCAGAATTATTTATACAAATCTTGGAATGAAATACTGACGTAGTCGTAGTTCATATCGGACCATTCGCATTTGATCCAAGTACCGATAACAGTTTTGTTTAAATGTTTCTATAGAAGAAAGCAGCATATATATTAAGAAACATTCGTATCTGGTTTGAAAGTGGAATACAAACGGTCATTGTCTTGTTTGTGTAACCTGTTTCAGGTAGTACAAGGGAACCTCGCCCTGTTTACTACTCATACCCTTAACTTGGGGGACTATTTCACCACGTTTATGGTCATCCTCCTGGTGAGTATCCTCCGTGCATTGTACCTATTTGGTAGGAAACGTTAGTCCTAGATTGCGATGTTGTTTGCTAAGAACCTTGTATCCGGAATACCTGCTTTTTACCTGTATTTTTAAAGGGTATACGGTAGCTTTCCACTATTTTTGGTATCTCTTCCGTTCATTTTCTAGTCTTCCGTGTAGACTTTGTGATGTTATTATCATTACTTCCCTTTTATGATATGATATGATAAAATATGAGGTATAACGATATTGTGATAATTTTATGTATAAATCGTATCTATTATCATGTACCTTATAGAGAGAAGGTGGTTAATAGGGAGCGTTGATAAGTGCAGCATATGACACTAGACGGGGGGGGGGGGGGGGGGGGGGGGGGTGCGTGCTGATAGAATGACATACTGCTTCGCCGTGGTTTGACCTTAAATGTCATTTGAGCTGTCACTGCTACAGGGCTGACTGAGTAATGGTTGATAAGGGGAGACCTGTTTGGGGGCTTGGGAGAACAGGGAGTACAGACGTATAAAGGGCTCTGGTATCTTAGCTGAGGATAGTAAGCTAAGTGATTTTTGACGATGAAGGGAATATGATGGTATGATGCACAAACTGTAAATAGAACTTTGATGTTAGATGTGTTGTGGAAGCGTCATGCCGGTCACTTTACAATAGGGAGTAGATATGGACTATTTGCAGGTATATGCCATGAAAAAAGGAGGAAGTATACTGATGTACAAATTAAATCCTCCCTTTTTATCGACGCATGTACCTGTGGACTATTTAAACACCGTTCATATATGGATTACGACCACTGCGATTTAACGTTGTTATGAAAATGGCTGAAAGAGGATTTTACATTGCCTCTCTCGTGCAATGACAAAGGATTGGTAAAGAGGCACCGGTAAGAACTCCTTCCTCAACATCAGTTCCTTCTGTTTATGAGTGAATCAAGCAACTATGGATCGATTGTGAGGATTAAATGGATAACATTAGCTGGCGGAACATCAGTCCATTAAACCAAAACATTGATTATAAACCGGCTTATTATGACGTCAGAGAACCTTGGGAGGACTATTTTGTGCAGTTCGAAATATTTGCGGAAATAGATTAATGGACTGATGACGAGAAGGCCCTGTTTTTGGACTTTAGTCTCAGAGGTAGTGCTCAAAGTATATTGGCTGACGTGAAAAGATGAATTAAACACCAACTCTGCCCCGGGCAACCAGGCTTTCAGAAAACGGTCAAGGTAAGTATGTAAAAGTACTGTGATTGTGCAACCTATGAACCTTTTGTGGGATACAGGGTCTACTGTTACCATTCTTTATGCATAAGTCTACGACATGCGGTCATTACCTGACGACCTGATGCCAAGAAACATGCACTGTACCCAGCTAGGCTTCAAATGTGAATTGCTCTTCAATGGCAAATTTGTTGACCTTTTAGGCATACGAAATTTAGATACTTCGACAAAATATGTGTCATGATACTTTGTAGCGAGTTTGGACCCTTCACTGGATGGCAATTACCGTTCTGATTTTATGAAGATACACCGCTGTACCAATATACATTCGCAATGAATGTTTGGAGTGGATTGTGTGCTATGGTAGCTGTGTTAGTGCGTGAAATAAGACTATATTTGAATTCGATGGATGCCTAACCTTTACTGGAGAACTAAAGGATGACTGTTGTGCACCACAGTATATGTCAAAGCTCGTACCTTGATAGTGCCTTTAGTTTGGGAAGAGAACACATAAAAGATTAATCCGGAAATTAAAAGAGTTATTATAATTACCGGACAAACTCAAAGACATACGCAACCGAGGACGCTACATGGATTAATGATAAAAAAACAGAGAGTATTAAGCTTCAGTCCAACTAATATGTATCTTATTGTAAGCTGCCTCATTGACTTAAGTTTTCCCCAAACTGAAGAGGTTCAAAACCTAACGTCGAACACTTTATTCGCCTAAAACCGCACCATGGTAACTGAAAATTTGTTGAATATATTTAACACGGTTCTTTGGAAGACCAATTATTCTGAAGACTCAGACTCGGCATAGGATGAATAGTGTAAGTCAATATGGACATCAGTAAGCCTCCAAACTAATACGAGTTATACATGTAGTGATACGAGAGGGAGACATGAACGGTGAATATTGTTTGATTTCAGTACGTAGTTTCTCATATATCTCAGGATATCTAATTGCACCGGATTAATAGTTTTGAGCATTTTAATGTATAAAACGTCTGTCTTCTTTATTAGTTCGTAATAAACAGTTATTTTTGAATCTATCTTCTTGGATCAATTCAAAAACCGAAACTGGAAAACTAGATTTTATTGTAACTCTCTGGGCCTCCATACAAAAGTACGAAATTGGAAAACTGTTATTTGTTCCAAACAAAACAAATGTGGGTCACATGTCTTTTAAACTTTTAAAAGAAGGGGGTGGGGGCNGGGGGGTAATACTTTGGTATCTGTTGCATATACCTTGTTGATTAGAGAATGCAATTGATATAATGCGATGCTTGGACACTGGGAGGGGGACCGTGCTGATAGCACGTAGACTGACAAATGGCTCGCCGGGGAGTTTGACCTTTAAGGTCATGGGAGCTGTCACTGCTACATGGCTGGCATGAGGAACACTCATGAGTAATGGGTGGTTTGGAAATACCAGTATGGGGTCCGGAGAGAACAATATCAACTGTTCTATTTAATCATATGCAGATAGAATTGTCTGTAAAACTCAGATTCATTTATACAATATTTACAGTTCCGTATGAAAAACAACATTTACCTTGTTTATTTTAGCCCTTTGTGATCCGTAGTTATTTCCCAGAAAGTACCATAGGAATCTTTCTGAAATTTCTTATGTAATTTCCTCCTGGCCCCTAGATTAGCATATTTACTTTTGAGACTGATAGGATAAACAAAATGGCCGACATATTTTGACAGTTGAGATTTGTTATCGCTACTCTCAGAAAATATTGAGGATCTTTTTTCAAATGTTATATGTAGGTTCCCCTTGGTCTTAAATTGTGCATGATCATTTTAAGACTGATCTTATGACAAGCTAGCCGGCTGGCGGCCATCTTGGATTTTGACATTTATCTCGATTTCCTAGACTGGAGAGATCTTTCTCAAATTTGATACGTATGTTTCCTTTCGTCTATCGTTGTGCATGTCAACTTTGATACTATTTAGATAAACAAGATGGTATACATGCGGCAATCTTTGATATTGACATTTAATGTTTGTTATCGCTATATTTCAGAAAGTACTGGAGAGATGTTTCTCTATGTATTATGCATGTTCCTTTTAAACTCTAGTTGTGCATGTTTACTTTGATTGGTAAAACAAAACGGCCGACAGATGGCCATCATGCTTATGCAATTCTTATACAATAACATTTGCCAAAGTGACAAATTACATATGACATAACGAAGTTATGGTTTTGTACAAGATTCCGGTTAAGGATTTCTAACATGGGATTGGGTACTTATATCTTTAAGGAAAGTGAAGAGCAAACACGGTAAAAGATCATATTATGTAGATCTGATCAAGATCATTTCATGGTGGGCGCCATGTTCCTTCTAAGATCTTTTGTTTAATTTCTAAAGCTTATTTTTTCTGTTGACAGGCAACTTCTATTTGTTCTATTCCTATATGGCAGAAAATATTAGTAAGATTTGGTAAGAAATCAACATATGCAGCTGGTATAATTGTGAGTACATTTTTATTATTAACATGTATAATGGTGGGAGGGTCTGCTATATTAACGGAATAGCCTTACAGTGCAGTTACTCATTACTTTGTTTTACTTCCCTGCAACGTCAAACTATTTTTTAACTCGAAAAATGTAACACCAAAACAACCTTCTTTGAAATGGATAAATTTAGGGTAACATGTATATGCTTTTTCTATTTTATTCAAATGCATATGTTTTAATGTTGTTGCAGCTGTTTATCCCGACATTACTGTCCCAGCTGTATATCACTGACAATATTTACGTATATTATGCAATACTGGTACTGGCAGGCTTCAGCGTCGCAGTCTCACTATTATTACCGTGGTAAGTAAACTTGGCACTGTCACTTTTCCTGTATAACGTATTATTACCGTGGTTAGAGACGTTGCACCATCACTTTTCCTGCATTACCTATTAATACCGTAGTTAGTAGACGCTGGCCCATCACTTTTCCTATATGACCTATTATTTCCGTAGTTAGTAGACGCTGGCCCATCACTTTTCCTGTATTCAGTATTATAACCGTGGTTAGTAGACGCTGATCCATCACTTTTCCTGTATTCACTATTATTACCGTGGTTAGTAAACGTTGCAACATCACTTTTCCTGTATTACCTATTATTTCCGTGGTAAGTAGACGCTGGCCCATCACTTTTCCTTTATTACCTATTATATCCGTGGTTAGTATACGCTGGCCCATCACTCTTCCTATATTACCTATTATAACCATGATTAGTAGACGCTGGTCCATCACTTTTCCTGTATTCAGTATTATAACCGTGGTTAGTAGACGCTGGTCCATCACTTTTCCTGTATTCACTATTATTACCGTGGTTAGATGACGCTGGCCCATCACTTTTCCTGTATTACCTATTATTACCGTGGTTAGTAAACGTTGCACCATCACTTTTCCTGAATTACCTATTATTACCGTGGTAAATATAACTTTGCACCTTCATTTTTCCTGTAGAAGACTTTTTTTGTGTTTCTTATGATGTAATAATTTCCTGCTACCGATGGGTTGATTTTATATTCTAGATATACACTTACATGAAGTTTGACACATGAATGAATAGAATCAAAGATAACAACGAATCCTGTTTATATTGACATTTAAGGTGACAGTCCGTAAAATGGATCATTTGCAACTTTAACTACATTCCATATATAAATAAATAAACCTAACGTTTTCAATGATATACTTCAAGTTGGTTTCTACTTTTAGGACATAAAATACTATACCATGTTTTTCAGGTCGATGTTGCCTGATGTCCTGGACGAATTTATGTTGAAGACAGGGCAACGAAAAGACGCCATTTTTTATTCTTTTTACGTATTTTTCAATAAATTAGCTGCTGGTTTAGCCTTAGGAATTTCTCAAGTTGTTTTAGAGTAAGTATACAAAAAGTAGAACATGTAAATGCCATATGTGAACGCAATGATACCTCAATGTTTGGCTTTACTACAGAAGGGGAATCTTAAATCAGAATAAACCTTTTAAATAAAGAGAAACCAATGTTCAAAGATACACTTCCCCCTAAGTACAGATTGTAAATAAAGTGGACATTTTCGGCAATTTCAATTCATGGAATTATGCAAACAATATGTAAGTTTAAGAAATAATTATTGTTAATTATAAAAGAGGGATATATTTCATAAGGGTAATATTTTAAACAAAAAGAAATCATCTGATATACTTATTATAGATCAGCTAGGTATCTCAAACGTTTATTGATAATAATCATATACAACATGTAAAGAGCCCGACATAATTTGCAAAATTACTCAAAGGCGCTTTTATGACAAAATAAACCACTTGTTTTGTTTTTTTGACGAATCAGAAGATTTGTCATTTAACAGAAAAACGCCAAGTCACCGATCCTTCATCTCTTTTATTTATTTACAGGATAGGCGGTTACCAAACAGGTGAATGTCGCCAGCCGTCGTCCGTAGGCCTCGCGCTACGCTTACTCATCGTTCCTGGCCCCGTCATTTTCTGTCTCATTGCTCTCATCTTCCTCTGGATGTATCCCATCGACGAGGACAGGCGTAAACAGATCCGCAGCTTGATAGCAGAAAAGAAGTAACGTTCGATTGGACACAGCCGACTCGGGGTCAAGGTCACTATTTCAAGCAAAAGCATGTAATTGTTTATTTTCTGGATTGGTTTTGCATGCAAATCACTTCACTAAGACTTTTTGTCTGTTTGATTAAATAAACTCAACAAATAAGAAACGTCAACATGTCTTTCTGTAAAAAAAAGAAGAAGAGAAAACTCATGTAAATCCTTATTTGTAAGATTTGTTACCAGGCAATGATAACATTTGTCAAAACATGTTTGGGATATGGATATCCGGGGACATTAGACGTAAAAAAGACGTAAGAAATTATGACGTTTCTTTTTTGTTGAGTATACTTGTACTTAAATATATATTGCATGTGTTTTATTGCGTTAATTATTTAGTAAAAAGCTAAACCAGTAATCGAAGCTATTTATGAATGAATAGAAGTATAATCTGAATAATTATTCAACCAGTGGCCTTGACCCCTAAAAAATCCTTTTATATCACTAATTATTATCTGCACTGTTGATTGAGGAATGCATTTCACATATAGACACATTGTATATAAAGATTGAACAGGTGTATTGAACATTCATGCCGCTTCATATAAAATGTTCATTCCTCATAAAATAATATCAAAATTAATATTTTGTGCATAAAATACTCGCCCCTCGATAACACCATAAAACATTAACAGCCTGTTACTTTTACCAAACCCGGTTACATAAATACAAAATGAGCAGTTATATTTTTAGCTCACCTGGTCCAAAGGACCAAGGTGAGCTTATGCCATACCGTGGCGTCCGTCGTCCGTCCGTCCGTCGTCCGTCGTCGTCCGTCAACAATTTCTTTAAACGACTTCTTCTTCTTAACCACTGATTGGAATTTTACTAAATTTGACTGGAAGCATCCTTAGGTGGTGGGGAATCAAAATTGTACAAATGGTGGGGCTGACCCCCCAGGGGGCTGAGGGGCGGGGCAAAAAGGGGGCAATTTGGCTATATTGCTTTAAGCGACTTCTTCTCTGGAACTAAGAGATGGATATCAACCATATTTGCCTGGAAGCATCCCTAGGTGGTGGAGATTCAAAATTGTACAAATGGTTGGGCTGACCCCCCAGGGGGCTGAGGGGCGGGGCCAAAAAGGGGGCAATTTGGCTAGATTGCTATAAACGACTTCTTCTGTAGAACTATGCACTGGATATCAATCATATTTAATCAAAAGCATTCATGGGATGCAGGGATTCAAAATTGTACAAATGGTG
>NW_018480076.1:918517-923246 GCF_002113885.1 Mizuhopecten yessoensis | reverse complement strand
CTTGCAGACTTAACCCCTGGGTCATAACTTTGAAACGGTTGAAATCCCCACCCCAAAACTATATATACAAATGCTGGGCAAAAAGAGACAAATGCAGTCATGATATTAGAATTGATCCTGGGGTCTGGCCACAACCGTAGGGACCTAGTTTCTGCGTCACAGCTTGGAAACAGTTGAGATCCCCACCCCATAACCATACATAAAATTGCTGGGCATGAAAAATTGAATACAGATATATATGCTACAAGGATTGGCCTTGGGGTCTGGCATATTCCCTTGGATCTCATTTGGAGAATATTCTGCCATGATTGCTTAGATATCAAGGTGAGCGATACAGGCCCTATGGGCCTCTTGTTGTAGTTCATGTTCATGTTTCCTTCTGATAGCTTAACACGGGATGTAACAGCTGTTTGTCTGGTTGGGCATTGTATGTTGGAGTGGTAGGCGACATGGCCTAAATGAAAAGGTCAGAACCGTTGCGAGATGAAACAAGAGGCCTAGGGGGCTTGTATCGCTCACCTGGATATCAAAGGAATCATGGCAAAATATTCTCCAAATAAGATCCAAGGAAATGGGCCAGAACTCAAGGCCAATCCTTGTAGCATATCCGTATTAAATTTTTCATGCCCAGCAATTTTATGTATGGTTATGGGGTGGGGCTCTCAACTGTTTCCAAGCTGTGACTCAGAAACTAGGTCCCTAGGGATGTGGCCAGACCCCAGGATCAATTATAATATCATGACTGCATTCGTCTCTTTATGTCCAGCATTTGTATATACAGTTTTGGGGGTAGGGATATCAACCGTTTCAAAGTTATGACCCAGGAACTATGTCCCAAAGGATGGGGCCAAACCCCAAGGCCATCCTGGAAGCATATGTGCATTCTTCTCTTTATACTCAGCAATTGTATATATGCTTTTAGGCAGGGGCTCTCAACCATTTCCAAGTAATAAACTATTTTTTTGGCCCCACCCTTCAGTCCAGGGGGTCATCCCCACCATATGTACAATTTGAATCCCTTCCTCCCATGAATGCTTCTAAGCAAATATGATTGATATCCAGTGCATGGTTCAGCCCCCTGGAGGGTCAGCCCCATCATTTGTACAATTTTGAATCCCCACTACCTAGGGATGCATCCAATCAAATATGGTTGATATCAATCTCTTAGTTCAGAGAAGAAGTCGTTTAAAGCAATATAGCCAAAAAACCATTTTTGGCCCCGCCCCTCAGACCCCCTGGGGGGGGTCAGCCCTACAATTTGTACACTTTCAAACCCCTGCCTCCCATGAATGCTTCTGAACAAATATGATCGATATCCGGTGCATAGTTCTACAGAAGAAGTCATTTATAGCAATATAGTCAAATTGACCCCTTTTGGCCCTGCCCCTCAGCCACCTGGAGGGTCAGCCCCACCATTTGTACAATTTGAATCCCCACTTTCTAGGAATGCTTTCAATAAAATATGGTTGATATCCATCTCTTAGTTCCAGAGAAGAAGTCCCTTAAAGCAATATAGCCTAATTGACCCCTTTTGGCCGCGCCCCTCAGCCTTCTGGGGGTCAGCCCCACCATTTGTACAATTTTGAATCCCCACTACCTAAGGATGCTTCCAGTCAAATATGGTTGATGTCCAACTTTAAGTTGCAGAGAAGAAGTAGCTTAAAGCAATATAGCTAAATAACCCTTTTTGGCCCCGCCCCTCAGCCCACTTGGCGATCAGCCCCACCATTTGTACAATTTGTAATCCTTGCTTCCAATGAATGCTTCCAACCAAATATGATTGATATCCGTTGCACAGTTCTACAGAAGAAGTCGTTTATAGCAATATAGCCAAATTGCTCCCTTTTGGCCCCACCCCTCATATCCCTGGGGGTTAGCCCCACCATTTGTACAAGGGGTGCTTCCAGCCAACTTTAGTTAAATTCCAATCAGTGGTTAAGAAGAAGAAGTCGTTTGAAGAAATTGTTGACGTACGAACGACGGACGAGCTCATCCTGGTCCTTCGGACCAGGTGAGTTAAAACACACGTGTGATCTACATTCTTTTGCTATACTGACAACTCGGCGTTAGTTTTCAAACAGAGGAGAAAACTGTCATTTTAATGAAAGTATTATTAATTAGTTTTATATTGAATTCTGTTTAATCAATGTATCGATACATACATTTAAAGTTACCGTCCCGCTAACCTTCGCTCTTTATTCTTATCAGCAGAATACAACTGGGATTTAAAAAAAGATATGTACTCTCCGTTAATGCCACACTCAGTGTTAAACATGTCAAAGGTATAAAACAAAAAGAAATTATATTTGGTTTTCTTATGTGCCGTTAAGAATTCGATGATTTACTTAATGTCGCGCATGTCCCAATGGGCCCCTTTAAAATAACGATATTTCTTGTCAAAGTTTGGCACGCATATTCTGCTATAACGATCATTTTCTTGTTAATACTATTTCTTAAAGGCCGGCTAGATGTGGGCCCCTACCATAGTCAAGCGTGTTATTGAAGGAGGGGGAGCTTGCAGCTTGGCAGCAATAAAAATAGCCTCAGCTACAGTATTTGTAAACACAGGCACATGGCAGTGGTCAGTCAGGGTCTGATGCTGGCCGATAGCTATAGGTGATCTTTGTCTCAAAGATGAGTGACCACTGCTATGGCAATGATTACCACATACCATGTACAAATATAACAAGGAGATCATTTCTTTATAAATCTAGATTTATTATATTCTATAATGATATGAACATACTTAAATATGATATTATCTTATTTTGATATAATTCTCTTAATTGGTAAACAAAGAAACAACACACACTGCTTATTTGTATAATTTTGACTGAGAATATTATATACATACCTACACAATGTCCTCGATATAAAACATGTCCTCGAAATGAAAAATGTCCTCGAAATGAAACATAACCTGTATATTACTACATTAAATCCACTTCACACATGTACACAAATCACTATGATAGAAATATAGTGACAGATATAAATAAATAAACCATTTACAGAGTATCTGCTGTGAGTATATAAATATATATTACTGTTGTTTGTAGAAATTATTATTTAAGATTATCACTGTGAAAATTGTCATTGTTGGTATTTCACTATTTATTTACAAAAGTCGCACCAAGTCCGATGTATTTAGGTCTGGTAGTAATAGTTAACTACCTGTTTCCAGATTGTTCCCAGGAAAAAGTACCTTTTTGCCAATACATTTTTCTGCCCAGCACGTTTTCTGGGATGCCTTGCCTCCTCATAAAATGAAACCGAGCTATATTCCCTGTCCACATTTTGGTTCCAATCAAGGACTGCCATGTTTGTCCTTCTCTGGTACTCCCTATGGTCAAACGCAATCCTTTTATCATGAAGTGTCTATACAGTAAACATAGTAAGGTGCACTCTTGTAAATTTGAAGTCCAGTAATGGCTTTCAGCAGAATTCTTTCAGCATCTGAGTCTTTTATGATGTTTTTTGTAGGGATGTAATTTTCATTTGTCCTACATCTTGAAGTGTCTAAACATTTGCCATGATTATTTTTGTAATGTTCAACAACATTTACAACAATTGCTTTTAATTTTTCAGCAGATTTTCCACAATTTTTCATTGCATAATAGCAATGGGTTTTGATAGATCCTGCTTTGTCTGATAGTTCACTGTGCCACGTAACTCCATGCATCTTTTTTGGTCCAGTTGTCACTACCTTCAGCACTTTCGAAATGCCTTTTGTTGCATGCCAAGTGTCAGTTGCATTTGTCACAGTAGGGTGCTCAGTATTCAGGTATTTGTTGATTGATGCATTTCTGTCGTGCCCAAGGATGTTAATATTAACTCTAGTTTCCTCAAAATGGTCATAGACTTTTCGTGCTCCTATAAGTTCATGTCTCTGACTTACAGGGTCATCGTCACATGTGACTGTGATTGCACCTACTACCTTGTGTGTCGCAGAACCTAATGCAATCACATCTGACTGGGCTGCATTTTTCCTCCATCCATGTCTTGCATCTGTCAGTATGTTTATACCTTTGTATTCCTCATTCTCTTCTTCACATTGGAGGATAGATGTGAGCCACATCATCGTCAATGGCATTCAGATGTAATGTCACAGTAAACATCATGCACACTTCCAAAAAAAAAAGATTCTGAGCACATCCCAATTAATGCACTGTTACACACTCGTTCATATTGAGTATAACGCAGTCCACTGCCAAATACAGCATGCATCATCCGGAGGTTTACGTAATACTTCCCACCCTCTATATGAGGTGATGTGTCACATTTGAAAGTGTGTTTGTCCTCGCACATGAAAGTCACTTTTCCAGCATGTCCACTGCGACGTATGTCCTTGACATCAATATTCTTCGTGCATATCAGACTGTGTTGATGAATTCAAGCAGACATGTTTCTCATAGCAGACTTTGTTGCCAAGAAAATTTCTTCCTCTGTTTCATCTTGAGCACAGTGCAAATATTGCTGAAAAGTAGTGTCACCGTTGCAATCTATGCTGCTGTCATCATATGTCCTCAAGTAAAGGTCAAGTGTTCATTTAAAATTTCTGCGTTTTTTACATTAGACAACTTTTCCCGAAGCACACGTTTCGCTTTATACACTTTGTTGAACATTGTTGTTTTTTATCTTCAGAATTAACATTAAATTTGATGTTTCCAAGAATGTCCTTGTTAATTTTTAGGTCACCTGAGACAAAGTCTCAAGTGACCCCCCCCCC
>NW_018480076.1:862361-918291 GCF_002113885.1 Mizuhopecten yessoensis | reverse complement strand
CCCCTGGGGAGGGGGTAAACTTTACTATAGTTTATATAGGGAAATCACATTTTGGACCAACATTTGTTTTATAACCATTTGAAGTAATTCAATTTAGGTTAGCATTATCAGTATTAGGTAGCAGTTTGATAGTATGCACATATCAGCCCTGACTGACCCCCGGGGCTGATGGGTGGTGCCAAAAAGGGTCGAATTGACTGAAATTTCAAAAATCTTCTTCTCAAGACCAAGATATGGTAGAATCAAATACTCTTCATAGATGGAAGGGTGTTAAGGTGCTATACCAAAATTGTGAATTTCATGACCCTGGGGTCTCACGTTTACCCCTGGGGAGGGGGTAAACTTTGTTATCGTTTATATAGGGAAATCACATTTTGGACCAACATTTGTATAATTTCCATTGGAAGTTATTCAATTTGGGTTAGCATTATCAGTATTGGATAGCAGTTTGATGGTATGCACATATCAGCCCTGACTGACCCCTTGGGCTGATAGGTGGGGCCAAAAGGGTTGAATTGACTGAAATTTCAAAAATCTTTTTCCCGTGGGGAAGGAGGGGGGGGGGGGATTTATTATGGTTTATAATGGCAAATGATACTTTGAATATTACATGTTAATAACTTGTTTGGAATTATAACCTTGAGTTGACAGTTTGATACTTTGAAAATTTTGAGCCAGCCCTACCCCCAAGGGCTGTAGGGTTGGGCCCAAACGAGTCAGTGTGCTAAAATTTCGTCATTTTCCTTGTTTAGAATCAGAGGTGCTAGTTTCAAATACTTTTTAGTCTTAAATCTGTATGCTAGATATTGAATAAGGTGGTTTTATTGTTTTTTGTCACTGAATAATATTATTTCTGTTCATGTTAAAAACAAAATCAACTCTCTGTATAAATATATCAGGTGACCGTTAAGGCCCATGGGCCTCTTGTTTCCTTTCTCCTCATATTTCTACTTCTCATCATTTCTCCTGAATCAGATACATGGGTTTCTCTATAGCTGGTGCTTGCTGGATTATGTTCTGCCATATTGGTCTCTGAAAGTTTACTATGAATGACCCACATGTACAACAGGTTTCTATATTTACTATACATTGACTGGAAGATGTCTACTTATTGAAAAGGGGTGTCAGATGTAAATTATGTACAATATGTTTACATTAAAATAACGAGTGTATATCGTTGTATATTTTGTACATTCAATAGAGCATATCTACATTGGTAAAACAATGGGAACTGGGAAATGTTACTAGCGTTGCCGTGTACTAAAACATTATTTTTTGTGATGTAACACAACCTGGCATTCCCTGTCAGAATAAACTGACCAAGATCCGGTCATTTCCCGCCAACACATCAAAGTGCCAAAAGTCTTTCTTTGTCCAGTAGAAGTTTCACCACAGCAGTCATAAGTTTATCACAGTGAGATATGGAAGATGAAAGTAGAGTTGTACAGCTAAGACTAACACTTGAACAGATAGATGTAATTGCACCACTGTTCAATCATAATAATTGGGACTTTGATAATGCTGTGGTCAGTAACCCGTGGGATATATCTGAGGAGGAAACACAGCATGTTATCTCAACACATACTGCTGACCACCATTACCTGGAACCACTTGAAACAGCATGTGACCAGAGTGATGAATGTACTGGTGTGGCTGATAATGATCAAGAAGATGATAAAATAGAAGGTTGTAGAGACTGTTTATGTAACCCATGTTTTACTACATATGTGCAGGCATGGCTTGGAAATGGTGCACCTGCACATGCACGGAATTCTGAAATAAGGAAAACAAGGTACAGGAAATATTGGACATTATTGTCCCGTAGAGGTATATGGACAGACAACAGTTACAAACAGAGAAAAAGTGCACAAATGGGTAGAAGTGAAAATGATGGTTGTGTGTGGACCAAACAGGAATTTATTCCTGATTGTGTTTTGATACAAGTTCGAAACTTATATCCAAATCCTTCTGGAAAACATGGGTCATAAATGGGTGTAGTGGTTATTTTTATTACAAGAGGACAGATACAGGGATTGATACAGAGTGTAAAAAAAACCATAAACAGGAAAAAAGGTGTTTTGTGATTAATTCTTGGTGAATGGAGAGATATATCCTTTCAAAGTTGGTGAAATATTTGATGAAAAGCTTTTGCTACAAGGATGCAATTTTACTTATCTATGTATACACACTGTATGCATGCAATCATAGCTAGAGCCACGTGGGGAAACCATGTGGATTGAAATGAATGTTGTTGTATGGGGTTAGCAAAGGTCAACTTTCCTTATATGGAACAAGCAACTGTCAAATGAACAACACTTCAACATTTGTATTTCAAATTGCTACTTAATCATATTTTTTTCAAACAGGATATTTAGCAGATATGTCAATCATACTTTGAGGCAAATGCATGCCAAATTTCAGCAAAATAAATGATTGAAGTATAAGCTCCGCCCATTTCCTTTTATAGTCTCGGCCCCCCTTTAAGTCAATAATAAAGCCGTTTAGTATACCAAGTCACGTAATCAGTTTTTATCAATTAAGATGAAAACACGTGTATTGTACAAACATCACACGTGACCTTGTCGAACACGTAGTATCGTGTAAATGTTGCCTTCGACTCAGTCGAAAGCATAGTCGTCATTCGTTCGATACTGCTCTCAAGTGAATTCGCTTATACATGAAAATAATGTAAACATTACTTCAGCCATGCACGCGGTGACATAAGTAGCAGTCGGGGAAAGGCTTCGCACGCTTGTTCTTGATTTGAAATCTTTATACTAATTTACTTAAAACATTTCCGAAACTTCATTGCTTCAATTTTTACTGCAGTTTTTCCGACAGATAGCGGCACGATAACTATAAAAGCAGCGCGTATGCTATGTTTATATCAGAAGTTGAATATTTTAATTATTCATTACAGCAATATTTTAATGACGCTAAGTATGATTTTTTTCATGTTAAGTTTTAAATTTTATTGCCAAAACAAATATTATAAGACTCTTTCATGTCCAGTGGTGTAGGATGTGAGATAGAAATTGCCTGTACCCTTTTCTTACCCTAGACAGCTCACAAGGAAATGAGAGAAATATATATATAGAAACTAATAATAGTATAGCATACACATATCTGTAGATTTCATGATTATGATTCAGGGTAAGACATACTGGCCAACTTACTAAAGGTTCTTGATGGTTTAAATGATAATAAATGTGTTGTATCTTTTTTTCTAATTTACTATTCGGGATATATATATATGTCAAAAGAATAGTTTAAAATGCCTTGATTAAGATGTTTAAACCATATTATTATTACGAAAATATCATTCAGTTTTATTTTATGCTTACATGGTTGGCACCATTTTCAAGGTTGGGAGAAGACCACATGATCTCACTTTAGAAAAATTCGCTGAGGTCATCCTTGATAGAAAGTGTGGGCAAATATCATACATGAATATTTTAGCTAATTTAATAAATGATTACGGATACATGCAAAAACATTTTAAGGCCAATGCCACTTTAGGTAAAGGTATGTATTACTATAAAGATAATAACAAAGGTTTATTAGAATTTTACAAAAGATTGAGTGTATACACACATTCATTGAATTTTCTTATTACAACCAGTGTTATTAGGGTGTCACAAATTGATTGCACAAGCTGACATCAGTAGGAAAAGGAATTGGTCATAGAATGTTTATGTTTATTATATAAAATGAAGGCTCAAAAAAACCCAACAGTAATGTTAAAAAAGTATGTAAATATGATATTTATATTTTATAAGCATAAACACAGAAACCAAACCAATACGCTTATGTTTATGTTCTTCTAACACTGACAATGCTTATAACTGTATAAAAATAACAGTATTTTACAAAAATGTGAGAAATAACTGTAATACGAAGAAAAGTTTTCAAAACGTCACTTTAAACACCAACGTCAATTGTATTATTTTTTGAACTTTTATGATAATATAAAATTCATATATTTTAATGATTTTTAACCTTCATTGTAACTATTTTTCGTTCAAAGTTTATTATTTATTTCACCTTTTACTACAATATTTGATAACACTACTTATTTTCTGGCGTAAAGGTCACATCTGCGTGCCGGTCAACCTATCACTCGCTTTGTCACTGCTAATAATCCCACTGGTCCTCACCTCCCACAGTTTTGACATCCATTGTCTTACCTCGATCGTTGACATTTAATTATTATATTACAGGAAGATGACTAGACGATGTTTTCAATTTAGAACGCGTGAACAGCTTTGGCGCAGATGAGTGTCTTATACATTGAATATTCTTATGTATGGATAGACAGATTAGATATAAAATATTCATCCGGATAATTGTTCATGAGGATATTGTTTTTAGGGCAACGGTATGAACGTAAACGGTTTACATCCATATTGCTTGAAGCCCACTAGAATGTATATGAATGTAGCCGGTTTCCGTTTATGAATGTTAAGTATAAAACTTGGTATAAGATCAGAGGAGTAAAATTTATCAAGAAAATTATAATGAATTCATCTCAGGAACCAAAAAGCCTAGAATCATGATATTTATTAAGTAGCCTGCTTGAATGAGATGGTACAAAATTAGGAAACAAAGAGGACCTGGACTCTATTCAATTATGTCAAATGTGTCAAATGTGTTAAAAATATTTTAATAACGGAATAATGATGAGGCAAATGATTAAGAAATTTGGTCAAAAGCATGCCAGTGGGAAGGCTATTAGAATGAATCTTCAATGTACCTTTATAAATATCCATCTGGCCTAATTAATGTTCTTATTACACAAAGATGGATAAAAGAAACATCAGGAAATTATTTCGAACAAAGGGAATGTTAACCAGACCATCAGTAATATTTCAAAAAGCATAATTTTGCTACTCAAGTATAAATCAAACTCTCCAGATTTAGGAAATGCTTTTTTGATGCTTGATTTTGTTCCGTTTTTTGAATAGCACAAAAGCATTTGCCAACATTCAGGTGGGATTTCGAAGTATGAATAGTAAAATTTCCCCATAGTGAACGAACTTTGATATTTATTTGGACAATGAATCTTAAAATAACAACAAATGACCAATGCCGAAAATGTTATTGTACTCAGTTCAATCAGATGGACATTTAATAGCAATATACATAACTAACAAACAGAGGCAGGCATACACTGGCCAGCTTACGGTTTAATCTTCTTATTCAACAATCAAATCCGTTTTTGAGCAGGCAGGAAAAGTTTTATTTATTTTGATTTGGTTACTTAAAAAAAATATACAAAATTATTGATCTTGCATGAATAAGCTATTTCTCTGTGTGATATGAAGGTCGATATGTTTTTGTTATGCTCATTTGGGTGCTTTGTGATTTTGCTTTCAATACCGAGTTCTCGATGTGACGACGTGACATCACTTGGATTCGACTCAGATGTACCGGCGGGTGTGATTAATAAAAGAGATCAATTCAATCGATCGATAAGAAACTATTTGACACGTTACATAAAAGAAACATCCTTTGCCAGCTTAATGACGTTAAGAATAGTATTGCAAATCATTTGACCTTGACATGTACCAGATTTTCAAAAACAACTTGGTTTACAATATTGCATGAAAGACTATTCAAAACTATACATGGTTGTTCTGGATCGAACTTCGAAGGCATAAGGAAATTCATTTTAGTGACTTTGAGCGTTTTTTGTGCACAATGTTTTAAAAACGGCGTGATAAAACAAATTAAGATTTTAAGATTTGTGACCTTGTCAAACATGGTTAGAGGTGTTTTAATTTCCTTCAAATATGTGATAACATGATTTTACAATATTTAAGCATTAATCTATAATAATTGCTGTCCTTTTCCCTATTTCGCATTTTCTATTTGAACATGGTTAACGTTTGTCCCTATTTAAACTATATATGAGATAATACATGTTTTCAATAAAAAAAAATATTATTTTAAATAATTTTTATTTTCCAGATAGAGTTTTCCATTGGGGAAAATAATATTTAGCTAGATTTTTCTGTTTATCTACGTTGAAAACACTTTATTTTCAACAGGACCTGGTTTCTTGCTATCGGGGTAAGCACTTAAATATTATTCTCATCTTACATCGTTGCGACTATCTGATGGGTGCTTCAAATGTTGCTCTGGAAATTTTACCGTTCAGGAATAATTTGTTTCGCCTTCAATCTATTGTGTGGTTGGTGATGGCTTTTCTGAGTACCTTTAGTTAGGACCAAGGACCAGCGTTTAGGCGATGTGTCGGTGATCAACTATTTAGTCACAGGCTTCAGACACATAAATAGACATTTACCTGTCAGTACAGCCACAGATTAACAATCGGAGATTGAAAAGAAGAGTTAATGTTTTCAACGATCAGCCTCATCATCAGATTTTGATATGATATAGAATGCAATCATGTTATTGTAAATGACTGTATTAGGGTTAAATAATATATAGGCCCAACCTACACGATAAAATACTGTAAAATATTTCATTTACATATATAGGACTTACCTCCCTTTCCCCTGTATATTCATCGAGCTCACTTCCTATTCACACATTGCCTATGTATTGGAATCAAGTATGAGTGTCGTCCCAAACGAACCGAAACAACACTTATTTTAAAAACTATCAGCAACGACGCTCTTACTGAAATGTATTTACAGTATTTATCTGTTAATATTGACGTCACAGTCATGGAGAGTGCCACTGTTTTCTACAGGAATGTAACGACTGGCATATATCAGCCCGGCTAGCTCAGTCGGTAGAGCACGAGACTCTTAATCTCGGGGTCGTGGGTTCGAGCCCCACGTTGGGCGGCTACATTTTTTTTTTCGTATTCACAAATGCTCACATTATTACTTATATGTTTATCATTTATTTTATCTGCTGTATGTTGTTCCCACAAATATATATGGACGTATATAGCATTTTGCTGACCATTATGTTGTATATAATTATGTACACATGTAGTATTAAGTTGACAAAAATTGAAGACTGAAATTGTAATTTGGGAACATTCCATCCTGAGGATGTTGATATTTTTTTGTTTTAAATAATTGTAATCTTTATCAGATTCGTATTATGTTAACATCTGCAGTATTAATAACTTTCATCACAGCCAGTTTACTATGTTAATTGTATATTTGTTTCATATAGCTTTTTATCAAAATATTTATTTTTTCATCTGAAGTATGGGTAAAATTCAGTCACTAAACCCTGTTGATATATAATATGCCAGGGCAATTAATTTTAAAAGCTTAAGAAACATGATATATCGTCATCTTATGATAATTATGTGTATACAGTGCTATTTCCTCAAATTCCATTTTGTGATGCGTGTCAATATTTTGCAATAGCTAAATATTACTTTTACTTTATTTTTCCAGATTTTCTGGTTAATGTATATTTTATTCATTATGCAACAACATAATATGATTTTAAATGTATATATGCATACATATTTTCCAATTCATATTTACATGCATGCTAACTATTTACTCGATTCACAGAAACTAATAAACATCCTCACATGTGTTCACTCATAATAAAAGGTACCATTAGGTCTCTCATATCCCCACAAGTTCTCAAAAAACATCGTCATTTACATAAATATTTGATCATGTGATATTGTCAATTTCAAAATATAATCTTCATTTCTTTCCGCCTGAGGACACTGTGTCATTTTTAAAACATTTGTTACTCAAAACAAAATCCCAAATATAAATGTTTAAAGTAACCATGGTAACGGACACATATACCTTACAGACATATATCTTCTGGTGATAGAAACCATGCCTTGGTGCTACAGGCGTTTGTTACGATATATATTTGTAAATAAATGAAAATACAGGAAAACCTTTATTTTAAAAAACCTCCAGAAGACACAGACTAAACGAAAATCCGAGGAATAAGCCAGCTGATCAAACGCTGTAGTACCGAACCAAAATTTCATATCAAAGTTAGTTGTTTGATTATGATTTGGCTCCCGGTTGCTCAAAGGCTGGTTAACTTTGAACATTTTAAATTGTTGGCACTAAAATTCTGAGACTTTCAAAGCAGATTTAATTCTCAAAACACGTCAACCTGATCATCCTTAACCATTCTTAAGAAGAGAAATGATGTCATATGTTCTTTATTATGTTGTATTCAAATCAAATTTTCCCCAACCACTGGGTAAATCTGACCAACCTTTGAGCGACCGGTGCCTGATGTCTAAACCTCCAATTTCAATATTGTTAATGATGCAGTTCTTATGAGTCATTAAGGTTTTAGATAATGTGTATTTCCGCCGTGTGTGTGTGTAATAAATTTAGTCTACGTTTTTTTTTATATATATATATTTTTACCGTCACATGGACGTTTACATCTTTTAGCCGCTATATATATACATACCTTGTCTATAGTCTTTTGTTAGACCTAACCAAGCATGTCTTATTAAATGCTATTCATCAAATTAGTTTATATTATATAATGCTCGAGTGCAAACATCACTACCTGACCTGTTCGTGTTAAGCGTTTGTCAAATAATAATGTCTGAAACAGATAAGCATCAAATACCAGACGGCACTTATTTCGTCGTTGTAAAGGAAAATAATATTTGCTAGAATAGTTTGGTTTATAATGCATACACACTGTACTTTTTAGCCATTTACGTAATCTTCCGACTATATGATATATGTGACGACATCAAGTCTACATTATTTATGTTCTGTTTCCTAAGTAATTAAATGCCACCATTTAATACCTGGTGTGTTACAGTCGATTATGTTTCTCCAGAGCCTGTGATAAGTATCGTGATTTGCTAGATAGATGCGCTATGTCAGCATTGCTTAGCTCGTTTGAAGGAGCCTTATCTTGATGATAATGGGGAGAGAAAAGAAATTAGGCGGCGGACGGAGAGTTACTGGTGGTTCTAATAAATTGGTTGATAAGAGAGCGAGTGCCAGAGCTGGCAAGATATGCAGAGAGTGGCTGGAGAGGGTCTGGCATCGAAGGAGAGTCATGATTCGATTCTATGGCAGCAATTACTGTTGACAAAGTGTTTAAGGAGATATATTTGTTGGACAATTACCAGTGTTACGGGTATAGAATCGTGTGTGCGGTCCGAGTGATGATATGTTAATTTTAATTTGATAATATTCAGAGGGTCAGTTTAAGGAAGTACGTCAGGTAGACGACATTTGATTGAGGAATGAAAGAATTGTAATTGTACATATACATACATTCAAAGGTGTTATCAAACAGTAAATAGCATTAAGGATGTACTCTGAGAAGTCAAAAGTTCCTGTGTATAACTTAATTATATGCATTTTTGGGAAACATTAGAAGAAATAAGGGCATAGTAGAAAATGCAAAAAGAATAAATGTCTATGCGCTCGTTTTTTCCCATTTGATCGATCAAAGTTTTCTTTTAACAGAATATGTGAATTTAGGTGATGCTTTTTTTTTGGTTTTGACCATTTGCAGAACAAATTTTTACAATAACTTCCAAGTGTGTTATCAGATATGTATGATTGTTTGCCTAATTGATAAACATAGTACTCATTTTTTTCACCTATTTTTCTTGCATATTTAACCCTTGATATACAAAGTACTGCTATTTAACCTTTTTTCCGAATTTAAAATAAAAAGTGTTTCAGTTACTCTAAATATGTAAATAAAATACCAAATATGTATGATTTTCAACTTTGTTGAACATTAATTTAATAAATTTGAACAGAAAAAATGAACTTGCTACAATTACAAATGGCGACACTATGACGACTTTAGTGATCAATCTAGTGTCAAAAAGTTGTATAAACACATTTTTTTAAATGACCGCGCAATTGGTCATTTTTAGGTCACCTGAGACACCTGCGATCGCCTTTTGTCCGGCGTCGTGCGTCGTCCGTCGTGCGTTCGTAAACAATTGACATTTTCGACTTCTTCTCCAAAACCCCTGAACCAATTTCAAATAAATTTAGCAGAAACCTTCCATGGCCAAAGGTCAACCAAAATTGTGAATTATATATGAATATATATGTTTAAAGTAACCATGGTAACGGACACATATACCTTACAGACATATATCTTCTGGTGATAGAAACCATGCCTTGGTGCTACAGGCGTTTGTTACGATATATATTTGTAAATAAATGAAAATACAGGAAAACCTTTATTTTAAAAAACCTCCAGAAGACACAGACTAAACGAAAATCCGAGGAATAAGCCAGCTGATCAAACGCTGTAGTACCGAACCAAAATTTCATATCAAAGTTAGTTGTTTGATTATGATTTGGCTCCCGGTTGCTCAAAGGCTGGTTAACTTTGAACATTTTAAATTGTTGGCACTAAAATTCTGAGACTTTCAAAGCAGATTTAATTCTCAAAACACGTCAACCTGATCATCCTTAACCATTCTTAAGAAGAGAAATGATGTCATATGTTCTTTATTATGTTGTATTCAAATCAAATTTTCCCCAACCACTGGGTAAATCTGACCAACCTTTGAGCGACCGGTGCCTGATGTCTAAACCTCCAATTTCAATATTGTTAATGATGCAGTTCTTATGAGTCATTAAGGTTTTAGATGATGTGTATTTCCGCCGTGTGTGTGTGTGTGTAATATTTGTTTTTCAATAAAATATTCACCCAATTATAAAAACATAAAGATAAACATAAAGATAAACATAACGCCGGTGATTGCACCTTTAGATATTTGTTAATACATACAGTAGTCCAAAAAAGGATTCGGTGATGTTAGGGGCCAACTGTGAACATAACCCTTAATTATATTAAGAGAAGAACTGGTTAATTTCAAATTAGGTAACGAGTTATGTTTGCATATTATGAACCGTGCCTCTACACAAAATAGCTTGCTGTGGCTATCAAATATATATCACAAATTGGTACTTACCTATATTATTAACAATGGGCAAATAAATACCTGCTGTACTCTCTATATTGTGGACGCATTATGCAGGATACCTACAAAGAACAATATATTTGACATGTTGTTGAGATACATAAAACAAAAACGGAGACTAAATTTCGCTAGCATTTTCGCCCATCTCGGGGCTCTTCAGGCGATTTAAATGTATTTGTCATATGTTCTTGATTATGTCGTATTCAAATTCAAATCGCCTCAAGAGCCCCAAGATGGGCGAAAATGCTAGCGAAATTTAGTCTACGTTTTTTTTTTGATATATATTTTTACCGTCACATGGACGTTTACATCTTTTAGCCGCTATATATATACATACCTTGTCTATAGTCTTTTGTTAGACCTAACCAAGCATGTCTTATTAAATGCTATTCATCAAATTAGTTTATATTATATAATGCTCGAGTGCAAACATCACTACCTGACCTGTTCGTGTTAAGCGTTTGTCAAATAATAATGTCTGAAACAATAAGCATCAAATACCAGACGGCACTTATTTCGTCGTTGTAAAGGAAACTAATATTTGCTAGAATAGTTTGGTTTATAATGCATACACACTGTACTTTTTAGCCAGTTACGTAATCTTCCGACTATATGATATATGTGACGACATCAAGTCTACATTATTTATGACTAAAATTTCAAAAATCTTCTTCTCAAGATCCAGGTACGGTAGAATCAAATACTCTTCATAGATAGCAGGGTGTTAAGGTGCTTTACCAAGATAGTGAATTTCATGACCCTGGGGTCTCGCGTTTCCCCCTGGGGATGGGGTAAACTTTACCATAGTTTATATAGCTAAATCACATTTTGGACCAACATTTGTTAATTTCCATTGGAATTAATTCAAACTTGGTTAGCATTATAAGTATTGGATAGCAGTTTGATGATACGCACAAATCAGCCCTGACTGACCCCAGGGGCTGATGGGCGGGGCCAAAAAGGGTCAAATTGACTAAAATTTCAAAAATCTTCTTCTCAAGATCCAGATATGGTAGAATCAAATACTCTTCATAGATGGAAGGGCCTTAGGTGCTTTACCAAACTTGTGAAATTCATGACCCTGGGGTTTTACGTTTCCCCCTGGGGAGGGGGTAAACTTTACTATAGTTTATATAGGGAAATCACATTTTGGACCAATATTTGTTTTATTTCCATTGGAATTAATTCAAACTTGGTTAGCATTACAGCATTGGATAAAAGTTTGATGGTATGCACATATCAGCCCTGAATGATCCCAAGGGGCTGATGGGTGGGGACAAAAAGCGCTGAATTGACTGAAATTTCAAAAATCTTCTTCTGAAGACCAATAATTTAATTGTGAAGTATATGGTCCCCAGCCCCCAGGAGCCTGAGGGGCGAGCCAAAAAGGGTCAAATTGACTAAAATTTCAAAAATCTTCTTTACAAGATCCAGATATGGTAGAATCAAATGGTCTTCATAGATGGAAGGAAGTCTTAAGGTGCTTTACCATAATTCATCTGACTGACAGAACCACTATTTGTACATAATACATATACTACCCAGATCTTTCACACTACTTTTGCTTTATATGTAGTTCAAGTTACCTTTGTTACAAAATGATTTCTTTTTCATTTGGCAACATCGATAACATCAGTTTTTACATAACTCAGATGACCGCTAAGGCCCATGGGCCTCTTGTTTATAATCGTGGTTAAAAATGTTCTACAAACAATAGGCATCTATTTTTTACACATGTTTTAGATCCGTGTTTGCTTTTAAAATTGATCATAATTTGTTCAATATTACAAAAATCCGTTACACGAGATCAAAACGAGACTTAAAAGTGATTTAATCCCTAGAAGAGAACATCCTTAAGTACCTTGCGTCATGTTTCACGTGAAACCAGTGGTTAAACTTTCAGGAGAAAGTATACCTTTGAAATTACAACTGGTGTTTTATCTGGTTCCTAAGGTGTCTCTGTTAATGGTTTGAATCTCCTCCGTACGTACTTGTGCATTTTTTTTATTCGACTTTCGAATTAGTTCCTGGTTACCTCTCTGACTTTGGTGCGATGTTATTTTAAAAAGAATTAAGAGAGAAATTTGTTAACGACATGACGTCCCATGATAGACAGCAACATATTCAGCAAACTTTACAATATTTTGTTTTCTAATTGCAGGAAAAAACCAGCCGGGCCACAGAAGAAACAACAGTCACCACCTCCCCCGGATGAAGCGTTTCTAACCAGCGCCAGTTACAATACCATTGATGAATTCAGTACTGAATGCTAAGCGATGTTTGACAACAATTTGTGACAATGGCTGATACATTACCGCCAATGGATCAATTACTAACTAAATGTGAACCGAAAAAGAATTACCAATGAGCATTGCTGACCTGGCCCACCTTATGGTACTGAATGCATAATACCAAACAGCAAGATGTGCCTTACGCTGATACGATATCGCTAATTATATCAGTGCTGAATGTGTATCGACATGCATTAACCAGTGATGCTACCGCTGTTTATTATCGAAGAACGGTTAAATATTTAAAAAAAATGGTGCAATATCACTGATTAATCATATCATTAAGCAAAAGTCACTATTGCTGTTGTGATTTAATTGACGAAAATCGTCATTAAACAAGTAACTGGTGTTGTTTCGATAAAATTCATGAAAATAATTGTATAACAAGAGGTAACTACAGCCGTTGTGATATAATTGAAGAAAAGTGTAATGTTGCAAAAGGTTACTTCTAATGATCCGCCACACTTTAACAAAAGTGTGATAAAACAATAAGTTACCACTGCTGTTGCGAAATAACTGATTAACATAAAAAAACACACAAAAAAACACCAATACAAAGAATAATTAATGAACAACGTCTTAAAACAATAACTAACGACAGCTATAATGATATAGCTGATAAACACTATGACAAACTGTTACTGCTGTCACGATGGTTTTCACAACCAGTTACTGCTGCTGTTACAAAATTGATAAAGGTCAACATGTGATATTTCAAAAGTAAGAATATTACATTATTTTTGCCTATTACACAACTCAATTTTCCCACGTAAAGGCATGACATTTCAGGAGCGTTTACGTGATGATCGATAACTGAATTAACATATTTTTCTGTCATGAATAAGTGATTTGGATTGGGGCTGGCATTCTGACAAAGACATTTCAAATAAAATAATGTATAGCATGGTTTATTTCTTTTAATATATGAAGTTCATCATATTTTCTTTTGTTTGCATTCTGACTCAAGAGGATATTTTGTGTAATATATTTACATAAGGCACTTTGGAGCCTTTCCTGGGATCACGTTGTTAGACAAATATTAAACACAAATCTGTGTGATGCTAATATTTGTTGAACATATATTTGTTTTTGATAAATTAAATGTGTCGTACTTTTTTTCATTATATTTGTAAGAGTACACTTCGGTATAGTCATGGTGATTAAGTTGGAGTTGTTATTTTTTGGTCGTTTTAAACCAAGATCTCCTATGGAAGTGACTAAGCTTTCTGAAGAGAAGATATCGCACCACCATTTTACATTAACCTTTTAACGCTAATCTGATGAAAAACGCACCAATTAATAAACGATTCACAACTCATAACAATGCTAGATTAACCTGCGGATGTCCTCGAGGAAGCAGAAGACGCTTTCTCTTCCAGAACATCTGGTCTCATTCTCCTTCTTCTTTTCAAGGGCATTACGTAAAGGTGTCTGTTGCTTATAAATTGCAATAGTTTTATCAATATTGAGTTCGAACTATGGTTTTCTTGGCACTTCTGTACTTCCTTTTGTTGTCAGCTGTAAACTATATAAAAGGAAGGCGTAGTACAATATAAATGGAGCCCGTATCGTGTATTGTGAGTTACAAAGCAGATTATTTCACGGGTCTTCACTATTCTTCTCTTATCGGGTTTTTAGTTCCACTTGTTGTGCAGGAAGTTGATATCCTTCCGAAGCACCTTTTCTCCTCTGTTTTGATGACTCCTCTGTTCCTTTTGTTTTCCCGATTCTTACCTTGTGTGTTGTGTTTTGGTTACTTATGTTTTACCCGTTCAGTATGAGCTGTGTTAGATATTGAAAGGCTTTTAGTGTATAGTGAAGAGCACTTCATGCAGTGAACTGATTTAATAAATCACGCTCTGAACGATTACCGATAAATGACAACAAGTACTTGTAAACATGTATATACAAATCTGCAGTTAACACCTCCGTACATATACCCGCAAAGCCATGACGTCAAAAATCATTCTAATCGATACTATTATTTTCATATCAACTGTACACGACCACAATATTGCTTCGTCATGCTGCGTCAGTCTCTCCCCTACAACTTGACCTACATGACATGTAGTTTGGCGCGTATGGTTACAACATTATCACCGAAGAATTGCTCAATACCTCCTACTCTGAAACACTGATATGGACACCAACCGGTCAATGTCTAGGAGCTGACGGTCTCATTTACGTCACCTGCAAAATTCAACAAGCCTAATAAACAACAAATCATTTTGATTAGTTACATTATGTATCAGCAGGTCAGAGGTTAAATGCCACGGTCCTACCACCCACGCCCCAGCCTGACACAGGTCTCGTAGAAATTTCCATATTATAATGTAATATATCTAACCTACTGAAATAGGTCACATAGCCGTACCACCAACATAACAGCCAGCCACAGGTCTCCATAAACTAGATATGGTATGTATCATGATTACAATATTATGTCATGGAGTTTAATTTCATTATAGTCCATTCGGTTCTTAGTTGGGCAAAACGTAGGCAAATTGCGCCTAATTAACAAAATGTTTTCCATTAAGTTTCTTTTTTTTCAACATTTTTTCAAAAGAGATTATGTTTTAGAATATATTTAATAGGCTGTGAGTGTTGAAGTCTACATCAGTTATCGGAGAAGTGATTATCTCGTCCCAAGCAATATATATCTTGGCTAGATTATTTCTTGGAAAACTGATAATAACTCCACCACTGCCCAACCCGATTTGTTATTTATTTAAAATTACTAAATTCAGTTTTAGTGTAGATATTATTTATAAATGGAGGCATATATATTCTAGTTGAGTTACAAAATGAAGAGTTATAGTGTATATGAACTGGTACGTAATAGCGCTATGTTATTTATATATAGGTTTTCTAATGACAATACGGAAATATGATGCTGTATTATCTGGATTATCCATTATTTTCCTATCAAATGACAGTTAGAAGGCTCATGTATTATCCGTACAAAAATAACGTATGATATAAGATTAGATAAGTTCAAAAACTGTGACACTGTCCTGTATTTTAACCTCTGTGATCTACTTCTGTAGTATAAATGACAGTGTGTAAACAGGTAACGCCGGATAAGCTATGTCATCAAGTCAAATACCTGTCTCCGTATTGTTTAATTAACTGAGCAAGAGGATTCTGCACGTTCATGTCCGATGATCATGTTCACTATCTTAATTGATATTAAATTAAAACTATAGTATCACACAGGACATCTGTAAGAACCGCTGGTAGTGTAATCAGTAGTTTCGTATTGTTTTTCAGAGTATGACTTAATGTACAACTGTATTTGCTGATTAGCTGAAAAAGTTGTTGATTAAACGACGTTGTTTTACTTAAAAAAACTTTTGAAAACATAAGATATAACACTAAATTCACAATATGTCCTATCATCAAAATTCGAGTTAACGTTTTAAATATCACTTTAGTATACTAAAATAGGCTAACGCATTTATTAAATTTTCAGATGAAGTTGAACATGACACATAAATGCAAGCTTACCACATGCAAAAATCGCAAATCATATATTACATCCATACTGTTAAAATTATCTTTTTGGATTAATTTATCATTGATAAGCTTTATTAACATTTTCTATACATCCTTCCATTGCTTAATTTGCTATTCAAAGAACAGTTCGAAATAACTAAATAAAGCGTAACTACTCTGTCAAAATGTAAATATTTTTATGGTCCTATAACACAGGCGCTGCCGGGCTTTATTAAATTTGTCATCAATAGCAATGTGTGTTATAGAACCATAACAACATTTGCTTAAACGAAAAGGCATCTGGAAGTTCAATAATTCATTACTTCATGATAGAGAATGTCTTAATATTATTAATAAACATATTTTAGACATTAAAATACAATATGCACTACCAATTTACAACCTCGATTATTTGTCTGTCATTCCAAATGAAGATATTCAACTAACAATCAATGACCAACTTTTTTTAGACACTCTTTTATTTGAAATTAGGGGAAAGACTATTTCTTATGCTTCATACAAGAAAAAACCCCAAAACAAACAGGAAAGTTATCTTAGAAATAGAATTAAAGAACTAGAAGCTCAAGAAAATGTAGACTTTAAAGAACTAGAAGAAAAACAAAATGAATTAGAAGTAATAAGAATACATAGACTGAAAGGAAGTATTTTGAGATCTAAAGCTAAATGGGTAGAAGAAAGCGAAAAACCATCTAAGTATTTTTTAAATCTTGAAAATAGAAATTTTGTTACTAAAATTTTCCCAGTAATAGAAAAAAGCAAATGGAGAACTGATTAGGGGACAGGGTGAAATATTAAATGAGGTACAACAATTTTATGAAAAATTATATTCTGCAGATAATGATCTTCATGAGGTTAATTTAGATCAGTTTTTAAATGGTAATAGTGTTCCAAAATTGAGTCGTCAAGAATCGGAAAGTCTAGAGGGGAGTATTTCTTATAATGAAGCATCTTGTACACTTAAAAATATGAAAAACAATAAAAGTCCGGGGTCTGATTGGTTTATTTCTGAATTTTTTAAATGCTTTTGGAAACAGTTAGGTCAGTATGTAGTTAGATCAATAAGATATGGATATGATAATAATGAACTTTCAATAACACAAAGACAGGGAATCATAACATGTTTACCAAAGGGAGATAAGGCGAGGCAATTTTTGAAAAACTCGAGACCTATTTCACTTCTAAATAAAGTATACAAAATAGCATCGGGTTCAATCGCAAATAGAGTAAAAACTGTTTTAAACAAATTAATTAATACTGATCAGTCAGGTTTTATTTCAGGAATATATATAGGAGAAAACACTAGAATAATTTATGACATCATGCAATATGCTGAAGAGAATGAAATACCTGGTATACTACTTTTTATTGATTTTGAGAAAGCTTTCGATGTTGTTAGTTGGTATTTTATTGATAAGGTTCTTAGGTTTTTTTAATTTTGGAAATGATGTAAGAAGTTGGATCAAAATTTTTCACAAGTGTCCAAAGTCATCTATTAACCAAGGGGGGAATCTATCACCATTTTTTGAAATTAAACGTGGATGTCGTCAAGGTGACCCTATTGCCCCATATTTATTTATTTTATGTGCAGAAGTACTAGGTATCAGAATTAGAAATAATGATAGTATTAAAGAAAGAAATATAGAAAACACACCAATATTACTATCTCAATATGCTGATGATACTTCAGTTATTCTTAACGGATCGAAAAACTCTTTAAGGGAAACATTAGAAGAATTAGACACATTTGCCAAAATTTCGGGATTGAAAATAAACACAACTAAAACTGAAGTAATTTGGATAGGAAGCAAAAAATACTATGAGGATACATTTTTTCCAGAGTGGAACTTGCATTGGGGGAACCATAAGTTTACTGTACTAGGGATTGATTTTCACATTGATTTACATAAAATAACAAAACTGAATTATGATAAAAAAACTGGTAAAACTTAAGTTAATCTTAAACATTGGAATAGGAGAATACTTACACCAATTGGGAGAATTCACATTATTAAGTCTTTGCTTATCTCACAAGTTTATCATCTTTTTATATCCCTACCAAATCCAGATGAACACTTCATTAAAAAAAATTCAGGACTGTATCATTTTCTTTGGGACAATACTGAAAACACCTATTTGGCATAGTAAATTTATAACAATAGAAAATAGAACTGTATTTTATAAAGAATGGTATAAGAAGGGGGTAATTATTATCAATGATATAATAAAAGACCCGAAAACAAGTACTTTTTATAATTATCAGGAAGTTATGGAGAAATATAACTTAAGAACTAATTTCCTTACCTTTGAAGGAATAGTTAGAGCAGTAAAGAAATATCTTAGGCATAAGGAAATAGGTAATGATGTTGTTAGTTATCCTTTTATTCCACTTAATCTTGAGATTTTCTTTAAAAATATTAAAGGGTCAAAGGACTTCTACAAAATGCTCTGCAAAAATAATATCACAGCAACAGGTAAAATAAAGTGGAATGAACTATTTAATCTAGATGATGAAACATGGAATTGTATATATAAAACACCCTTTCAAGTTTCGAAAAATTCTAAGTAACACTGGTTACAATATAGAATAAATCATCACATTTTAACAACCAATTCGCATATATTTAAGATAGGATTGGTAGAAACTCCATACTGCTTTTTTTGTAAAACAGAAATAGAAACGATAGTTCATATGCTATGGGAGTGTGAAAAAGTACAGTCATTTTTTCAGAACTTTGAATTTTTATTAGACTCATTATTTATTCCATTTACTTTTAATAAGGAAACTTTCATTTTTGGCATGCATAACTATAAAAGTACTTACTATACAACTGATAACGTTGTTCTACTAATAATGAAACTGTATATCTATAGATCAAGATGCTTGCAACAAACCCTATCAATTCATGCTTTAAAAAATGCTATTATAGATCACTACAGAATTCAAAAATATATTTCTATAGGCAGAGAGTAGATACTGCTTTAAAAACGGAAAATTCTTGGAAGAAATGGAATAAATGATTAGAAATCACTCCCAATCCCTGACAAACCCAAAAAAGATAGAATACATGTGTATATTTTACCTATGTTAGTCAAATTTTGACTAAAAGAGAGAAATGTAACTCCCTGCCACTTTACTGTTGAAATTAAAATTATTATTATGTTTCAGGTTAAATAAATAGTTGCACTAATAAATGGACACACATGGACACACATGGACTCAACATCTTCGTCACTTTGACCGCTTGTTGTCTTCTCAGCCCCCCTCCCCTCAACCCTCAATTTCTATTTCTGTAAAAGCTCTTTTGCTCCTTCCCTCTCCTCTCTCTCTCTCTCTCTCTCTCTCTCTAAAAAAAAAAATTACAAATTTGTATTAAATGTTGGTTGAAGAATGAGTATGAAAATTAATATTGTAATTATTCTGTAATGATGAAAATGTTTCAAAAAATAAAATTATAAAAAATAAAAAAAACATTTGCTAAAACATTCATTGCTTAAATGTAATTCAATCCCAAAGTCAGACGCATGGAATATTTTAAATTGATTTTTATTTGTTCTTGTTCATAAGCTATTAAGTGCTCGAGTATTAGTTTAAACATACTTATTATGCAACGCAGAGCACGGGTTATCAGGTGCATGATAACATTTAATGTGGTAAACAGTCCAATTAACAGCCGAGCCAACATTTACATATGCATTCTGTGAAGTGTAGACTTAGTTAACCTATGCTAAGTTCTTTCTATAATAAGTACACTCCTATAACTGATTCAAATAAAATAACTATATCTCATTTTCAACAAAATGCAATTAAAGTAATAAAATAAATTTCATTTAAATAAATCGTTTGATTTTGTTAGTTGCGTATAACAAAAATCTAAAGAATGATTTTTTGACAAAAATCTTGCTGTTAAAACATTTAACAATGATTACGTTGTGTCATACAAGATTTTGGCCAAATGGTAAAATTAATGATATCCTGAACGGCCATTTTTTCACGCATATATCAAGCTATATATGTTGTTCCAATTTTCGAACTATCATAAATATTTTAAAATAACTGGAGGACCGACCAGGCGTTCAGGGAAAGTAGGCGTTTTATTGATTTATATATTTACTTCTTGACCACATAGGACATCTGTATGATGTTCCCCGTCTTCAGAAATGGTTTCCACATTCATAAGAATAAACGAACAGCCTAGATGTGGGGCAAAGGAAATTGGTTATATTCTGAAAATAAAGAAATATATATTTACTCTTGCCATTAAATAAATAAAATCTACAATAAACAAAGAGGAAAAGTCCGAAGTCGGTTGATTAGAAATTTAGCTCAACACTATGAAATACTACTGTAAACTTAATCATCAAAATTACCTTTGCTTCTCGTCACAATGAGGTCAAAGGCAGAACTTTCAATATTATACATGTATATAATATGAAATGTAATTATTACAAAACTCAAAACTAAAGGTTTCAAACATATAATATATTTAAATGGCAATGCATGTTCGTTGATGTTGGAATCAAGTGTAACGTCCGAAAGCGTGTTTCAATAAAACTGTTAAATAAAAATGTTTTAAAAGCATGCTCTTTTTAATCTATATATGTTTTGTAAAATATTTTGTCAAATGGCAAAAAACTTAAATATCATCACCATATCATATCTGATTTGTAAGAAATGGAAACTCCAGCGACAACTGAACACGGCATGACTATAACGGGAATTAAGAATATATTGATATCGGAAAGTATAGCGACTAATCTGATTTAAAAACGATGATGTAATTGTGTAGCTAAACAATATGTCAGGTATATATTACAGAGACATACGTGGTACTTGTAAAATAAGGCTACAGTGTTTGTGAAGGGAAGGTCTGTTTATAACATTAATTGTATACAATAATGAAATAACCAAACTTGTATTCAGTGTGATAACGCCATCAGACGTTTAAGTGTAATATCACTGTATTTCACACAAAATATGCTCCATAATAGTTCACAATTATGTATTTCTAACGCCGTTAGCCTTTCTCGAAACAGAAATTTCTCATGATAAGAAAAAGAACGACATTAAACATCATTGGAGGTTTTATGTAACAACAGTGCAATGTTTCTGGAAAGATATTCTTTGTAGAGGAACGGTCAATGTTTTGGCTGCGAAAACGTGCGTGGCAGATTTCGAAAAACGGTGTGATATCAAAACAAAATGACCAACTCATGCAGACACATTCTTTTCTCCTCTCTCCGGGAAGGAACCATCACCGTGCCATAGCATGATTTCACAGTTTAATGCTAATATAGACGTGTTAAAGAAAATACGTTTTCTTGGTTGGAAACCACAGTTTGTTTCTCGCAGTATATGTAAGTTTATACACAAGTGATAGAAAAATAACAGGATCGGCGTGAAGGGCAACTAATGTGGGAGTTCCTGCAGAATCGGGAGCTGTCATCTGTGTCATCCGCTAAGCGACATTAAAAAAATCACAGCTGATATGCTTCCCCCAATTGCAATAAAATCAAAAGTCTATAAACGAATAAGATGTGTTCACCTACCACGGACAAAGATGTATTAAAGAAAAGTGTAAAAGAAACATTTAGTTCACACACATATTTCTACGGGTGTATATACTTATTTTTTGAAATAATTTGAAAACATCTAAAACCTAATTGACATTTCAAATATCCATACAACACTAGTAGTTAAACTAAGTTTTGGTGTTGTTTATTCGTACTGTAATAAAGATGATGTGAGGTAACCAATGTTAACTTTAAATATAAGACATATAAGCCTTGTGTTCCACGAAATCATATTCGTTTGTAATTTTGGTTCTCATTCCCTCATTCTTTCTACGTTATTTGTTCCTGTCTTATTCTTTCCTTCTAACTCAGCTTCCAAACACTCTATCCTTCCAAGTTTTCTTTTCTGAAATATAATACCATTTACAAAGGAATGCGATTTGTTGTAGATACAATTATCAACGAAATATGTTGTACTTCTGTGTCTTATTTTTGACGACACTTTTTTTTTACATTTATTGATACATGTATTGAAATATCACTTTGTATCAAACATTTTGAAAAACAAACAGTTATTGTTTGATCATATTGCATATTTTTGATCATTAGCTAAATTCAATTGATATGTGGAAAAGAGAATGTTGCTGCAAAAACGCAGAATTTCAATAAGTAACACTTTGAACAAGAAAAGAAATTAGAAAGAACTAAGAAACCAAATTTGATCAGACGTCGCATTGTTGCTGATTTCTTGACTTTCTCGTACAGGAAATAACACTTCAATCACCATCCATCCTTCTACATGTATCAGCTCAGCGAATAGTTTTGTCGTCGACAAAATAACCTTGTAACAGGAAATATACGACATTTGTTATTGAAGACCAGAAGCAATAGGAATAATAAATAAATAAAGATGATCGCTGTAGCGTATTTAGTTTTGTTGCTCTGTCAATACAGCTTGCTACTAAATTTGGTCCCAGTAAATAGGTAATGTCTATTTTAATAATAGGGTTTCGAGTGAATACTAGCCCATTTGCTATTTAATTCGTAATGGGTGGACGCTCCCGGGTTTTGACAAGTACATGTTTTGTACACGCCTATTTCATAAAGTATAATAATTACAGTATATTTCAGATAAGAAATAACGAAATTGAAGTTCAAATAAAATGTCATCAAATGTAAGAAGTAGATATATGTATTTGTATCATCAAGTGAACGATATTGACAGAAATATATTGAAAAACGCACCTCAAGCAGCTGAAATTGGAATCAACCAACAGACCAAAATTAAACAAATAAATAAAATAAATTAAATGGGTCAATGAATAAATAAATGATTAATGAATAAATAACAAATATATGTATATATACAATTGAATAAGTATTTATTTTCATTTCACAATAAAACGTTTCCCCCGCAATTTGAAAGTGTAGACAGTGGATATAAATAGAAATCTATGAGGAAATGAGATTAAAAATACAAGCAACAAGAGATTACCGATATGTCAGCAAAACCATAATTAAGAAACGAGGGCAAAATATGAACAAATTAAATATTCACATGAAAATACTTGAAAGAGTATTTTGAAAAAAGGCGAGGTGGTCTGGAGGTGGGTTTTGCTTCATCGACAAACAAAGGGAAAACCCACGCAACGTCACTTCCTGGTGGTAATGCTAACTAAAAGCACAAGCCATTGCGGCAAAGCCCATGATGTCTGTCGTCTATATGCAGGAAAGTATGTAGATTTTTTTATTATATAATAAATGATAATTTAATCACAGCAGACTTTGAAATATTTAAGTTAAAAATGTGTCATAGTATAGAGCGTTGTTTTTCTTTGTCGTGACTTGGAGGCATTTCGGGACTTAATAAAAATGATAATGACATAAATGCTTCCTGTTGACTCATCATAAATCACCCAGAGAGACTCTTATATAGACTGAACAAAATTTAACGATACCCGAAACCAGTATTATGATATAATTTTAAAGATAACTCCAAATTTTAATGATAAGTAAAAGAAATCTTAGATATCACATTATTTTCTGTGAAATAATGCATATATTACAATTAGTATCTTCATAAACATAGAGATAAAATTGAATATTTATTTGCTTCTGCAAAAATAAGCTATATAACATCTCTCTCTCTCTCTCTCTCTCTCTCTCTCTCTCTCTCTCTCTCTCTCCTTGTGTGATATGAAAGTCGATGTTTTTAGCATGCTCATTGATGTGCCTTGCTAGTTCGTTGTCATTAACTTGCCTCTAGCTTTGAGCACATATTATTCAGATTTGACCTAGAGTTACGGGGATCGTCACTGACATCGAAGACGCTAACCCTTCCGCACCACTTGTTCCTATGAACTTATTTTCTGTGTAATTTGTTCTTGTATTTTACACACTATTTAACAGGAGCACGGAATAGCATCCCGTCATTGTATTCCTACCTCCCATAAACGTTGCAGACTATGGTGTGTGCGCAAAACACACCAATAATAGCATGTCACTATACGTTTGTTAGTAAAACAAGTGGACATAGTGATTACCTGTGATTTAGTTTATGTGTTAGACGAACGTCTTCTTTTGGAAACCTGGTATACATGTTTTTGCTTAAAAAGAGAAAACGTGATGCTCCGATGACCACCGATGACACAGAGGTAGTTGTGAACGTTAATTTATAGCTTTACATATTACGATGCTGTGTTAAAAATAATATAATCTGATGTGGTCTGCAATGGGTGGTGTAAAATAAATCTGCATTATCATTCTACGGACAGTCACTAAGATTTCTGTTGATTTTATGAATGACATTCTTTCTTGTTTTATTTTGACCACATCTGACCACAAACTATACGTATATATATCGGTCAAGCGTAGGCAACGCTTACAGACAGAGTTCAGGTGAATGTCTGATTGGAGGCGAAGAGGTTTGAAGTGATGCTACAGCGATGATTAGGGTCACGGTGTCAGGCGGGTACCGAGGACTAGTGGACACCTCCTATTCACGCTGTTGCCTAAACAATGTTGTTTGTTTCGGTAATCCATCCACAGGCGAGTGTCGGAGGTCGGCTAATAGGTGTGATTCATCTGTACTTTACGAGGACCAGTGGATTAGACGTCTGTTTAGTATGCCGTGCTGGATTCTGGACAGATAAATTAATTTTGTTTTCTAAACAGAAGTCTACGTGTGCTTCTTTCCTAAGTTTCCATTGCTATGTTTGAAAACTACCTCGCTCCAACATATGCATGATAAGGTATAACCCTTGATTTAGGTCTAGGCAGGAGTTGTGGCTCTCATACCACTAATGGTGATAATTTTCACTGGGTATTGATACATGCGACACATTTCTTGGTGTTTTGGTATCACATTGGACACATTTTTTGGTATATCCCCGAATTCTGTTATTTGTTAATTGCTATCTCAGTGTTGGTATAGTGTTCCTATATCTGCTAGGCAAGAATTGTTAAATGAAAATGAACGTGACGATCACATTAAATTTATGACAGTATTGGGTCAATCTCATTAAAATCAGATGTTAATAAAAAAATACCTACGGTATGCGGTACGTGATAATGAACAGCTGTATTTATTCAGATTGGTATTGGGTAAGCTTGATGTCATAAACGGCCAACATTTATCAAATTACTACGGATAATCACAAGCTGTTAAGCAGCTGATCAAGCTGTTTCGCCGCACTTTTATAATGCAATTCTGTGGTTTGACAGCCAATCGTGACGTTTCTGTTCATATGTAGTACATGTAAGCTTTAAGCCGGAGTTTTTTGCGTGGTCGCACGATTCCTAATATACACACATTACAGAATATCTAGTTAGAAATTTAGCAGTATTCCTCTAAATTGTATAAGTCATAAATTCAGGTGTTTAACGCCCGTCATCTTGTTTAAATTGTAGTCTAGACAATTTGGATTATCTATTTAGATGTTTTCTTACTTCGTTACTCTAATGAGTGTCCTGTTGCCGTCAATCTTCGTACGTCATCGTGTGTCGTGCTCATAACCATGTCATATTTTCGCCTTCTTCGATTCTTAATGAACGAAAAAACCTTCAGATTAGAAATATTTGGCCAGTATAGCCTGATGGTTGGAGAGCTTCCAGGCTGGTTCATATGAATGGCATTGGCCCACTTTTAACGTTACATTAGGTTTGATATGTTAAAAACGTCTACATATCCATAAAAGCTACATTGATTTTTTACGCTAACCGGAATTAATGACGTTTATCAAACAGGCGTAGTACGAAGTAAACGTGAAGCCACGTAGCATTTGAATTTAATAAGAATGGGTTATCAAATATTTTCAATAAAAAACCCTTTCCTACATTCGAGGTCATATTGGTCAAATTAATTTCAAAATTAGTGGTATTGTGTAAGTAGTGGTATTGTTTAGACAGCATTTAAGGATAGTACGCTGTTATAAATTTGACTACATAAATGATCTTACCTCACTTTGAAGGCCACAAACCAAATATTGAAACGGGTTCCTGCTTAACAACGTATCATTTAATGAACCAATTCATTACTATTTGATTACTAACTTGTGGGACTTGGTTTCTTGTGTTTTGACGAGTTCCTCTCTCCGATAGGCCTTTCAAAAACAGTGTTAAAAAACGTAGCCTAGCGATGAGAAGTGGTACTAAGGCAGGCAATCCAGTGCAAGGATTGATCTACTTAAAATCTCATGGTTGTCAGCTATTACTTTGCCTTTACGTGCTTAGTCAATATAAACATCCACATTCATACCTATTACTCCAATCATACATACATATAACATGACACAGCATTACGTATAATGGGCCCAAACTACGACCCTGCATTGAAGACGTGTAAATGCATGGTGTATCTTTGGGTGACTTATTGCCATCCATTCCTGTTCTCCTTGGTAAATGAACATTTTTCGACTCTATAATAATATTTTAGCTGAAGACGCTAACCCTTTAGGAACGCCTGACCTTAATCCCCTTATACTTTTTCAAGGGTTCCAATATAAATATTTTCTTTCATCTTAATTTGCCCTTGGTTTCCCGATTCTGAGTTCAGACTACATTTTTGCTGACATTTATTTTTGTTTTATTGGGTAAGGTAAACGCACATCGGTGAAAATAAAGGGTTTGACCATGCAAGGCCATTGGAAAGAGGCTGATAATAGGGAAAGTGTACAACTCTTCAAGTATCTTCTTCACCATGTCACAAAAACGCTATGAAAAAATACCCTTTGTGGAATTAAAGGTCCGCGAGTCGATGACTTATCAAAATGATGAATTTCCTTTTAGACGGGATGTTTGTTTTGTCGGTGCGGAAAGGTGAAGTTTGCTATTATTATATAGGAAAAATGACATTTTCGATTTCTTCTAAAGATTTACTGAGGTGACCGCTAAGACTCATGGACATTTTTGATTTGCTTAATCGCTTCATATTGATTCTTTGTCGCTAATGATGTCTTCCTTTTTGTTTTGATGTCTCCTCGGTTTGTTGATGTAATTGTCTGCTGATACAACAGATACAGATGTGTCTAAACATTTTCATCATGTTGGTTAGTATGGATTATGAAAAGTTTCTTGCTACCCAATCACAACACTTAATGGTTGTGTAACAAGAAACTTTTCATACTAGATACAGATGTGGTAATCCTGGAAATAGAAATTAAATGTACGGAAGGTCGGGGAACCAACAAACCGAGGAGAACGTTTTATAACAAATTGTCTGAAGGTTTTGTGCTTTTGTCATAAAATGTTGCATCTTACGTTGTCCACGGTATGCCATCATTATAATTAAAGATGCATCTTTCTTACCACATATATGTAACTACTCTAACCTTTCCCTATAGATCACCTGTCTCTAGTAACCAAGTCTATAATTAGTCAAACCAGCCTTAGAGATCACCTTTCTGTAGTGACTACAAGTCTATAATTAGTCAAACCTGCCTTAGAGATCACCTTTCTTTAGCGACCACATGTCTATAACTACTCAAATTTCTTTAGAGATCACCTGTCTGTAGTGACCACAAGTATATAATTAGTCAAACCTGCCTTAGAGATCACCTTTCTTTAGCGACCACGTGTCTATAACTACTCAAATTTTCTTTAGAGATCACCTGTCTGTAGTGACCACTAGTCTATAATTAGCCAATCCTGCCTTAGAGATCACCTGTCTGTAGTGACCACAAGGCTATAATTAGTCAAACCTGCCTTAGATGATCCACAAGTCTATAATTAGTCAAACCTGCCTTAGAGATCACCTGTCTGTAGTGACCACAAGGCTATAATTAGTCAAACCTGCCTTAGATGATCCACAAGTCTATAATTATTCAAACCGACCTTAGAGATCATCTGTCTAGTTACTACAAGTCTATAATGAGTCAAACCTGCCTTAGAGATCACCGGTCTGTAGTGACCACTAGTCTATAATGAGTCAAACCTGCCTTAGAGATCACCGGTCTGTAGTGACCATGTGTCTGTTTTTACCACTAGTCTTGCCTTAGATATCATACCTTCCTTAGATATATATCATACTTGTTTTAGATATCATACTTGCCTTAGATATCATACTTGTTTTAGATATCATACTTGTATTAGCTGCCACAGTTGTGATTTGGTCAACACCAGTAACCCACATTTTGGATCTGCTCTGTAACCAGCAATGTCCTTTAGCATATAAGCTGATTGCAATATCAACCATTTGTCTATTAAGACATGTTTTACTTTTACAATGGGGTGGTCTTCATTTACATGTTTGACCGTCATATAGACAATTCTAATAATGTTACAACTTAGTTGTTACTCAGGGACTTAATACAATTCTCAGGTCTCCTGAGGCCAGATCTCCCCCACTTTTTTGTCAAGTGGAATTTGCTTCCTAATTCTGCAAAACTCTTGATACGCTTATAATTATGATGCTCTGGTCTCTTCTTCATCAGATTCAATACGGTATTGCAGAAAAAGAGAAGCAAGTATATATGTATAAATAATAAGATGAAAAAAAGACAATGAGATATAATTTCTTTTGATTATTTTTAATTTTACATTAAGTTGTACATGGTAAAATGATAACACTTGACTTGTACCACAAGTTGAATACTGAGTGGGACTTCCCAGTCCCCACGTTTTACCCCCAGCCCTCACCGGGACCCTATAGTAATAGGGAGTATAAGCACCTGAATAACACCTGTACTTGGTACAGGCTTCAACACAAAACATACACAACCGATACAAAAACCACACTGGCACTTAGTCATTGATTAATTCAACAATTTAACAATGTTTGCTTGATCTGTTTGCCCTATTATGACAAGAGTTTACATATGTCTATCAAAAATTGATCAATTTTTAACCACTTAACTGGTACAATATTTATGGGATTCGGTAGAAGTGGAATTTTTTGCATGTGGAAATGTTCACGTTGTGACCCTTAAAACTGATCACAGTGTGGAAACTACCATGTTGGCAATAGTACTGAAATTCATATATTCTATTTCTCTATAATCTACATAATCTATAAATAAATATTTGAGTGTGGGCATTTCCACACCTAGAAAATTTCCACTTTTACAGAGAAGTAATTTAACTATTTTCTGAACAATTTCTCTCCTGGTATGAGCTAAAAAGTAACTCAACTACTTAGAAAAGAAGGAGCGGGACATTTATCTCTATCTAAACAACAGGCAAACTGATCAGTAAAATGAAGAGCTATTCAAATCTGGCATTTGATTCAATGGCATTTCACCTATGTTTAAAAAGAAAGATAATTATTTGTTTAAAAGATTTTGTTGTTGGTATTTCTACATTTGTAAAATGATATAGTTTCATCTTCTTTTGACAGCTTATATTACAGCACATATTTAGTACTGGACTAGTCATAGACTTGCTCAAGTCCAATTTTTGTCAAAACATTTGTTACTGGTTGATTATATTTTTCATTTTATGCCACGTTCAATTATACTTAATGGCAAACAATGTATTTCTTAAAGATGACTGATTAATTCTTAACATTAGAAAATGTAATTTTATTATATTATTATGATTTATCACAATTTAAATTCTAATTAAAAAACATGAAAAATCATGAATTTAACATCTAAGAATGGGCTTGAGCAAGTCTAACTACTCGAAGGAAAATTCAAAGCAAACATAAACTTGATCTAAAATTTCCTAATAGATATAGAATTATAAGAAACGTTGATAAAAACCATATAATAGGTATGTAGCTGTTATTGGATTTCTTCATCCCTCCTTAATGGTTTCAAATAACATCATGCAAAACCACCATCAGTTTCATGTGGGTATATTTATCGAACCCGAAATCTACGAGATCTTCAATAGATTTTAGGGGTAATAATTTAGTGTCTGAGCAACAAGAAACATGTCTGTATTTTCTTAACAAAAACAAGATGTACATACTATGTATTTAGGTAATATGCATAGTACACAAGGTTTACGATTAATGTGGGGTTACATGGGAGTAATGAACAACAGCCGGTATGACCAACGGCGGATATATGACAATGGCCGATAAACAACAACGGCCATGCTGAAGACAACACAACAATAAATAATAGAGGTATTGATTAATGGTATATGTACACTGAAACTGAAAGACTTAAGTAATCAAATATTTGTAATCATATTGAACAGTTCATAGTTTTCTCAAAAACAAATTTGAGATGAGCAAGATTTCTCGATGTGTTCCTCCTAGTACGAAACGTAATAGCTATGTTGTCAAGGAGATTTCTCTGGCTTTCCTTCACAGCAGAATCGGTAAACATTTGAGCAACGTATCTACTTTTTGAAATATCACAAACAAGCTGTTACCATCATTTCTGGAGAATTTCTGGCTAAAAACAGATTCCACTGAAACTACACATTTGGTAGCAGATCGGTAAATAGTGTCTGTCTGATCGAAATTAGTTATATATGTAAATTAATGCAACCAATATTTTGAAACCTCATGTAATTTGCACAGCTTTTTTGGACAAAATTAATTTCAAAAGAAATTGAATAATATATAAAAGTTCAAATCATTCTCTATACCTTATAATATCTGTAACTTTCAAAAATTCAGTCACGAAACATATTTCCCAAAGATACTTTAGAAATAGTTCTACCTACTTGGTTTTTGGTCATTTTCTTCATTTTGTGCAATTTTCAAACATGGACAATTTACACGGTTTCATTAATAGTACTTCAGGAATATTGATAAACCCTAATCATATTTCATATTGATTTTCATTTTACAACTTGTTTGCTACTGTACAAGGCAAGATATGGATAAAGAAACGTAACAGTAATCTCAAATTAGTGCTTTATCAATGTATGCAATTAATATTTTCATTTCGCATTTAAATTAATGAAGCCAATAATTACTGGAATAGCTTTCAAACTAAAAAAAGTCAAAATCAATGTCTTAATCTTAATTTGTAAACTGAATATTTTGTGTGCAAAGATCATTTAGCTGACTCATTAATGCATCTTTGGCAACGTAATTTCTTCTATGAGATTCTCATTTGTTTTTCGAACAAGTTGATTGTAGATGGCAATCCACATGGGTAAGTCTTGATTGTGAATTTAACAGGAACTAGACGACAATAGCATGTCAGAATGGATTCCCGACGAATAAGTTCCCGAATCTTGAACCAGTGAATCAGTCACACTGCTGGTTTGTTTCCATATCACAGCAGACCTTCTGTTTGTATCAGAGATCTAAATCCTTCACAACATAGTCAACAAAAGCTCTTCATCTGTATTCAAAATTGTCCAATCAGATGAAAGAATATTGCTGGTGTCAGCTGCGACAAGGTTCTGCCCCAACTGCCACACCGTGACCACTTCGGCCACATGTCATGTTCGTAATTTCTGTCCACTCGTTCTTGTCTGGATCATAACACTCAACTGATGACAGGAAATCGTTACCGTCATATCCACCTAAAATAGAAAACGGGCAGTGTTAAATTCAGTTTAAAACACATTTTACATTTTTAAATACCAAAACTGACATTGTCAGTTCCTCTTAGTTTGAGAATAACCCAAATTATCTTATTAACAATCTGGACGATTCGCCCGCTTTGTTTTATACGTAAACGAATAAGTTTATCATTTGCCAGTTGATACAAACAAACCACTATATATTTACATTGCACAAATATCTATAAAATCTGTACCTGTATCTTCTCTTTATTGAAAGATTCAAGAGCAGTATGTTTGTGTGTATTTTTCCTGGTAGTTTGGCTGATTGGATGACTTACCTAGAGCGTACAGTTTGCCCCCCAGCACGGCTACACTGAGTGCACTACGGGGACTTCTCATGTTGGCGACAAACTCCCACTGATTGGACATTGTGCAGTAACGCTCCACCGTCCTGAGCTGGCAGTTGCTGTCGTAACCCCCGACAGCGTAAACATGGCAATCCATTCCAATAATACCTGCAGCACATAATACAAAACTTTCATTAGAGTTTAGAAATTTGTACGAGATCTTTTTGAAAAAGATCGAGAACTGAAAGCTTTCAGAAATTATGTCAAAAAAGGCCAGTAACTCAGTCACTTGCTCCCTATGTATCTAAATATAGTTATTAATCAAATTTGTTTGTTATCCTTCACAAGGAAACCGATCATGGTTCTTAATATATCTATATATAGGCAAAACATTAATGATAAATCAGACTGTTTTGTAATGCAAGTAAAATACTTGTGCGCTTTTTGTGTGTGATAAACTATGGGTAAGTTTGGTCCAAGAGATGATTTTGTATAGAATGTGTTTTGATGATTAGGAGCTTGATATTGAAGAAATGAGAAATGTCAGCAAACGTACCAGTAGGTGATAGTTGTTGTGAGATCAAAACCACACATGACTAAAGCTTACAGTTATTTTAGTAAAGTACTAATATACAAATACACAAACTATAAGGCTGTTTAATGCTGTATGATTTGTCACCGGTAAATACGACACTTCCGGAGATTCCTTACAATATGAATCTACTATTATAAATGAAAATGCCTTTTCCGCTACCTTCACACAACTTACCAGCACCACTGCGTGTTGTGTTCATAGAAGCCACAAATTTCCACTCGTCCTTTTCAGGGTCGTAACATTCCATGCTCCGTAGCCGATTTGTGCCATCATAGCCCCCGACTGCATACATGAGCCTGTTGACGACGGCCACTCCCACACCGATCCTCTTAGATCCCATGGAAGCCACCATTGTCCACCGATCATGGTCAGGATCGTACCTGCGAATTATATAAAATATATTTAGTTAACTACAGTCCAACATACATGTATATGAACAAATCCACATGTCTTCATCACACCTTACACATAGCTGAAGTTTTTGTGACAAATGCATCTATTACGACACAGAGTTCACTAGTTTTCTGCAGTGTCAGAGAAAGTTACGTGTGCTACTGCTTCTATTACATACAGGTATCAACAATTGTTCTTTATAGGTGTGCACTATATTTCATGCAAAATATTTTTCATCACTAGCCTGTATTATGTTTGATTTTGCTTCCTGAAAACATGAACTGCACAGGAATAGTAGAAAAAATTGTATTGAGGACGGAATAATGATGTCACGTAAAATACACCATAAAGCGAGACTTAAGTATTTTCGGAGCCCTCCTTTGTTTCAATCCACTAATTTTTATCAGTGGATTAACGACTAATAAGTTTCCATCAAAAATGAGTTCTAGCTTTTTTGGTAATACAACATCTTGTATTATCATAGTGTAAATTACAGAACGTTGTATAGCATGGCCTGAAAACAGGCTTTTTCACTATGAAGTAATACATACAGGAAGGCTACTGTCTAAAAAGATATGGTTATATAGAATCAGTAAAGGTAGTTTTGTAGTTTTGTTAAATGACCATTATTGGTCGTTTTATTAAATGACCTTTATCAAGGAAACTGGATTGTATTAAATGCTTTTTTTTATTCTTTAATTGCACTGGTCAGTATATATCAATTATGAGATTTTCCTTGTCCTTCATACTTCACACTATTTTTCATAGGCAAAGAATAAAAAAAAAATCAATCGAAGATCCTGAAGGCAGATACAAGAAATAATTAACGTAGCAAAAATTTAGTTAATTAATAATAACTAAGGCTAAGAATTGAAACCCCTTTGTCATTGTGGGTATACCCGATACACGAGTATAGTGTTGTCTGTCTGATAAGGAATAACAGCCAGCGACCATTCCACACACAGACAAAGGCCGATCGTGGCCAACAAAACACTGGTCTAGTAAGATACTGTCCTTTGTCCAGGTGGACAACGACTTGTTAAAGGTATGTAATAAAACAATAATCAATACAGGTAAATTGTCAATATACGCCGATAATATCTACCTGGTGTGTGTGTATTCAGCGGGCGGCTTTCGTGACTAAAGTATGAACTAGTGGCTATCAGCTACCGTAAATTCATATTAGACATGCAGATTAAGTCTTTTCATAAATTCAGAATGACTCTGCAGTTTTTTTTCCCACCCCCCTCTAGTGCACGACATCAGCGATAATCCTATCCCAACCCTTCCTCTGCGACATTCCGTACTACACCCTACTCCACAAACCTGTCATGTATGCTCTTATAGCTGTCATAAACATAACATAAAATTATAGTGGCACATTGCTTCAGACCATTTACGACAATTTTCCTTGACCATTTTTACACCTTTTATTTTAGATCTTTAATTTTTACACTATTTTTCTTTATAGTTATATATATATAAAAAAAGAAGTTACTTTTTGTCACACAATCAAGGAAAGAAATGGAGAATATAGAATTTCTTCTCTTTAGATAAAGGATACTTAATGCAATTAAAAATTTGTATTGGTTGATTTCAACTGCAGTTTCAGAAAAAAATCCAAAATATTTCAGATATCCACAAAACGGCGCAATATGCAATATCAAAGATATACTGACTTGCTAAGTTTCATAAAAAAAATTGCCTGATAATTTGAATCTATAAAAAACATAATATAATAGTTTCATTTCTAGTACGAGTAATTCATCACATTGGCCTTAATGATATCTTATATCGAAGTCAACCTTATACCTTTTTTTTAAATTTATATATTAAAAAAAATAACAAGGGAAAACACTATGTTGTACACAAGCTATATAAAAAAGGTTGCTTTCATTGCTGTCGGGTAATGTGATATAAAATAGTTTAAAACGAGTAATATTTCAGGTCGTTTTGATAAACATTACCCTTTCAATTCGTCACACATGGCAGAGCACTTCAAATTATAGCAAAATTATCCGGTTTGGTTATTGTACAAGTTCTCGAGAAGTCTACACTCAGACTGCATTACCCGAGATTTATATTGCATATTATGTATATACCCCGCCACAAGTCGGGTGGTTTGGATATTATACAAACACTCGCAAAGTCAACCCTTACCCTACATTACCGATGATTTATATGTTCCCTATCATATCCCCACCACATGTCTGGTAATTAAACATCTTATGTTCGAAAATTAAAGTACACATGAGAAAGTGTTGCTGTGACCTGTTGATGTCTGTTATGGGTAGTTTATTTCTTGAGAGTTTTCAATGAGTCTTGCAAGTCTGAGAAAAATAATCTTCTAGATCTACTTCCTTGAGGCTCCACAACCCATGACAAAAACATAAGGTTGAGAGGCCTGCCATTTCACAAGCCTTTAAAAGGTATTTTCCTTTAAAGTTAATATCATTTCCTCCTACCTTGTATATTCGTACAAAGACAATTAAAGAATGCATATGCCTTTTTTATTCCCTAGTTTGAAAATTTTGAAATTATTCCCAGTAATGTTGCAGAAAAGAAGAAATGCTCAACGACAATGGCACAAATCAATTACTGAGGAACAAATTTCTGCAAAGATTACAAACAAGCTTCGCTTCATTGACCGGTTGGCTATTCCGAGAATGATGTGTTAAGAGCTTGTTATCCTTTCAAAGTTTCACTTGACCGATTTGGGTCAGTCTCGAGAAACAAAAGTCTGTTTCACCTGATTGATCTGAGCCAGTATATGTTTATAGATAGAGATGAGCAGTTTGAGGACAATCATGTATTATATCAAAGAATTTCTTCTAAGGGTCCTGTACATTTACCTCTAGTATTGTCCTAATAACAAATAGTTAAAAAAACAATGGAAAAAGGGGTAGTAGCCAGAAATAAAACATGTTTCTACTTCCTACGTTACATATTTTATCAGTAAGAACACTATACCCTGTACATCATAATAGCATTTTAAAAACTGAAATAAATTGTGAAAAAAATTAATCTTTTGAACAGTTTTGTAATTTATCCAAGGAAATTAAACTTCATAAATAAAATGGAACTTGAAACCTTTACATCTGTAAAAAAAAAATGTTTTCAAAGCTGATGTCATCTGGAATTTCCCAGGTTACACCTGGAAGTGTACCTAGCCCCTATGTCCGCCTGTCATTTCCTCCCAAGATCATTTCTTGTTACTGCTGAATCCAACACTGATAGCATTAAATGTAGATTTTGCATGAACAATGAAAGTGAAACTGAATCTCTAGCTACCCCTACCAAGTTTTATACAGATCTATGGGTGGTGGTTTGGGTAACTCTATGTACAGGTATACATAGCTTCAGTGTCTTGCTAAACCTTAATGTCCTTTGGCAAGGACATGCATTGTCTCTTACAAGGGTATATGCTCACTCTCCAAACTACCAGCTCTCTCTCTCTCTCTCTCGCTTATATTTTGGGGGTCAAGGTTTAAAACTGTTTCACCAGACAACTCAAACATTTAAATCCAACTTACTGGGTACAAATTTCTGACAAGTTGCATAAGCCTTAGAATAACATTGGATTGCAGTCACTCCCTTTTCGTTACACATTCCTGTAATGCATGGCTGTACCTCAGGTTTTCTTCCTATCGTGTTTATCAATGATAACGGATCGTGATAAATGCCATTAATATTTCTTCCTAAACGATGAGTAAAACGGTTTGCACTTACTTGGGCACTTCCTTATTTATAACATGTGTTTACACAGCTATCAAAGATAACTGTAAACATCTGAAAACCTTTTTTTTTTTACCTAACAACGTACTTGACTTGGAAAACAAAGCTGACTACACACTGGGAGCTGAAATTGATCAGGTTTTCCCGATTGTAAGTGCTCCTTATCTACCTGTTTTCTGTTGTCTCTTTTATCAGTATCTAACTTTACACAGTTCCTTGTGGTTATTTTATTATTTGTCCTTGTCGAGGTACCCTGAATCTAAAAACAAGTTTCTTCTATTACTGCCTAACTTTCAATAGTTTTTCATCCAATGTCATATCCTCCTTCCCAAACCTAGGAACTGGTTTCTCTGGTAACCTTTGAATGCCCTCACCTAGGACCAGGTTTCGTCTATCAGGACCTACCTTTCTACAGTACTGATTTGCTGTTGATCTAGCTGTAGGAACCGAAGCTTCTAGGTCAGATCAATGAAATTTTATTTTGAGATTTTTATGTTTTATTCAAAAGTTTTACATTATTGGACTATAGATTCAAAATGAAATTAAACGATCTGAACGAGAAGCTACTGTTCCCACAGCTTTGGTTGACCATGTAACCATCCAGGTTCTCCGTATTAGGAAACAAGTTTATCCTATCAGGACCTACCTTTCCACAGTGCTGTGATGCTGCTGTCCCTGCGAACCACCGACTGCATATATCATGTTGTCGATCACACTGACGCCAACACGGTTACGGGGAACGGCCATCGGACACTTTGAAAACCACATGTTTCTGATAGGATCGAACACATCCATTGAATTGGAGTCCATGTTTCCATCTGGGGAATTGTTTCTACCCCCCACGGCATAAAAAGCCCCTTTGACAAGACAAGCACACAACCCACTCCGGGGTGTGGGAAGGTCTGGCAGACGAGTCCACTGTTTTGTACATGGATTGTAGCATTCAAAATTACTAAGAGACTGTCTTAAGTATCCGCCTGCTGTAAAAACAACTAAGGGAGAACAAGGTTTCCTTGGTTTCTCTGGACAACTCTGGTGAAGCTTCAAACCCTGGAAGATCTTTGACAAATATTCCTGGCACTGGGGCATTTTCTTTAAAATTGTACATGAAGTTAATTGTTTTTCAAGAAAATGCGGTGACAGAAAATGGCACCTGACCGCATACAATAGTCCTTCTAACTTACAGAGTCTTTTCTCCACATCATGTTGCACCCACCGTATCACAGCATTGAAAATCTCAGACTCACAATTAATGTTCAGCTCATCGTGCTTAATTAGGTTGATCAGCTGACATGGATTAAGCATTAGAAACTCGTCACATTTTATCACTTCAGAAAAGTTTCTGTATATAAATTCCCTGGCTTTGGTTTCCAGCTCCAGACAGCCATGCTCACTGGCAAAGTCTGAGATACCAATGCAGTTACTACAGTCGAGTTGATGCTCAAGGAACACACTACAAGCCTCTACTATATGATTCATTTGGAACATGGTCGCTGCAGGTAATAAGTAACACACATTCATTTCGTTAACTCGAACTTCGGCTGTGTAAGCAAAGTCTATAAGAACACTAAGTGTGCACGGTGATATTCCGTGTAGTGGGATGGTAGACATCTCTTCCTCGCGCATACCACCCGTAAACATTGCACGGAAATACGGACTAGCCGCAGCTAGTATTATCTTGTGTGCAAGGAATTTTTCCTCGCCTACAACTAACGTCACATCACATAATTTCGTCAAACGACGTAAAGTACTCATTACATCTAAAGCCTCTTTTGGATGCTTCATGATAGTGAAGTGCATGCTGCCATCGGTCGGTTTCTCGGTGGTGACCGGCCGAGGTCGATAACACGATGTCATCGCCTTTTCAATCTTTTTCTCATACACTTCCTGGGCAGACATCTTGGCTGTTTTGCGTTTCACAGGTGAAATATTTACCTTGGAACGTCAGTTCTGATGTTTGAGTGTTGCAAGACATATGTACTGTTGTACCTGAAAAGATACAAAGAAAAACAAGGATGAATATCAACTTCCACAAACCAAGGAATATACAAGAAAATAAAGATAAGACTACAAACTCAGGAACCTACATATGTATAAAAGACAAAAATAAAGAAAGGTATCACTACATACCTGTAAAACAACAATAAGCATTAGTAACCAACTACATCTACATATACTTATTACACCTACATACCTAATTTACATATACAGATACACCTTTATATAACGCCCCTCGTTTCATTCGCCGGCTTGTTTACCGCCAACATATTTCAATGTCCTTTTTTCTCGTTTCATTAAGAATTCCTTGATACATTTCCCTGAATTTATCACCAAACCCCTTTATAATGCCAATGTTTCTCTTAGACAAACGGTGGCAGTATAACAAGTTTATACTGTACAACTGTACTAAGTAACAGAACTTACTATATATAACATTGTAGAAAGAACTCTGACAGACCACCGACCTCCATTCAGTGAGACGAAGCCTGTATGGGTGGAGTCATCTGGGCTATAAACCCGTCAACTAACTACCTAACTGAATAGGAAGTCCAACAGACAACCTCCTATGCAGGACAGTCTACTCATCATTTCATTTTATTTTTCATTTTACTGCTATTTTTCCTCTTTTATCATATTTTTTTTATCAGCACTTTTTTTTGAAAAATTGTATAATAACAATGATTCTCAATGTATCACCAACAGAAATGATGGAGGATGAAAGGGATGAGAATTATCATATAAAAGGTAAACATGAGGGAAAAACATTTTATTATTCACTAATAAAATCTAATTTGTTACATTTCAGTTTGAATATTAATATTATTAATATTCATTAACACTGAAAAAATATCCAATCAAATATCACTGTAATGTTTATTGCATTCGTTTTCTTTTCTAACTGTTAGTTTTTCAAATTTCTAGTTTCCCATCATAAAGGAAAAAAATATTAATATCATTTGAATTGATTTCTATATTCAAGATTCAATTTACAGCTGTGCTACCAAAAAACTTGTGAACTTTATTTCTCATTTTTATAACTATGGCCATATTTAGTACATTTATCATTTACTTAATACTTGTTAAAACCTGAAATACATTGTATGAGTGTGAATTAGAATGTTCAATAATTCATCGCTCTTAATGTCACTATCTTTGTTCAGAGTTCCACCTAGAAAAAATTAAGGATAGGTAAGAAATTGCTTATATTATACACTCCTTTTTTTTAAAACAGATTTAAGATTGTTTTTTGAACTCAAATAAAAACAAAATCAACTTACAAGAGCTTGTCTTAAACTCGGTATAAATTCTCTAGGTGTGGCATTAAAAATTAAGGTAATTAGCTTTAAGTAGAACATTTTAGATTGGCCAAACACCGATTTATTTCAATATAGACACATGTTAGTACTGGGAGTTCTCTCAGTGTTTATTGAGCTCGAAGTTTCAATTTACAAGAGTTTGTCTCAAATTTGGTCTACATTAATTTTCTAGGTGTGGCATTAAAAATGAAGGTATTTAGCTATAAGGTAACTCTAAGTAGACATATTTCATATGGCCTAACACAGATTTATCTTGATATAGACCCACAAGTAAGAACAAGGGAGTTGCTAAGATGGATGACGAGGATAAATCAATTTATTATCTTAAAGAATGAGTTTATTGTCTGTTTAGTTCACATTTCAAACACGACTTTGTTACAGGATGCCAGGAGTGTTGATTGAATCCTGACAGAAATAAACATAAGTGTAAGAACATTGACAGGTTGAAGACCAGATGGCACCTGATGAGGCAGAAAGATACAATACACATAACACAGTTGTTAATCAGAATTTGTCACAAGTCGTTACCCTGAGATTTATGTAATATTGGAAAATGGGTCAAAATGAATAATTTTAGCCACTTTGAAAGTTTCACAAGTGACTGAAAATTTCACTCGAAGGGCATGTAGCTGGGGTTAATTTGATGTGTAGGCTAAATTTAAGAGAGTGGTTTGGGGTCTGCCTAGTCCTCCAGCCTGTCCAGGGCAGAGCCATGGTATGGGGGGACTCAGGGGGGTACCCTCTACCCGAGAACAGAAAATACATATACAGTCTATTCTGGTCTATGCAAGAGAATGAACAAGTGAGTGTGAAAATTACTATTGTAAGATATTTTGTAATGCTGAAAACCTTTCAAAAAATAAAATTACAAGAAAAAAAGGAAAAAAGAAATGAAACCTATTATCTTATGATGAATTCTAAAAGGTACATGAAGGGATTTAAATATCTTTTTTTTTTAAATAATTTGTTACATTTGAAGTTTTGTTGACAATTTCATAAGACCCACTATCATGATCTGTCGGTGGTAAATACCTGATTTAGTATACAGAGCTATCTGTAACTCAATGATTCTGTTAAGATCCAAGGGCTACATGCATGGTGAGAACACTACAGGAATATTACCAAGTATAAGCCTGGATTTTCTTACGCCTTTCAGACACAATAGCCTGTGAAATCTACCCTCATATTTCTAACAGTCATGTGACCACTTTACCATCAATACACATTGTGTACGAATGAGCTTGCAGATTTGGTCAAATTTGAAAAAAATAAATAAAAAAAATATGATACTAATATAGTAGTTTATTTAAAACGCTTTGTTCTGCTTTATAATATCCGTAATAAATCGTTATGTGTATATCTTGTGACAAATCAACCCAGCAGTGACGAAGGACTGAGGGTGCCAAGGACTGTCATAACAATGTTGGGGAACTAGGACCTGAATATGAGCCCACCTCTCCCCAAACTGCGGTGGTATTATAATGATTCATTTCAGAGTTCAGTGATCCCATTATATAAAAGCTAACTTGGCAGTATGATTCTGTCATAATGTTGTCAAAATAAAAATTCATACAGAACCAATCTATACCAATACCTACACCGTCCAAACCACTCAAAACATTGGGTGATTTGCTTCATCATGTGTCTTTTACAACAATATACACGGCTTCCCTCCAGCTATATATACATACCGGAACAGGGTCTTACAACATCTATGTTAACTATTAATTGGAATATAATTTCAACCACAATCAATATAGGTTTCCTCATCCAAGACTCATTGGATAAACTTGCTAAGAGTTGGTAAACCCTTTTGGTTACACACTACAAATAATGTATTTCCAATGGAAATATTGTTTTCTACATTAAACATGAATGCCATGTGAGAAAAAGTTCAACTTTTTACCCATATACAGTATATTCACTACATATGTATGGGTGGGGAAATTTTGGTATTTTAAAGGGGTTTGATTAATATTGAAAAAGACGTACAAACGTATACAATACAATACAATTACCACTTACCAAGTACAACATTTTCCATGGTATATCCAAACACACTTCCATGTGTAAGGCCATTTTGATTTAGGTAGGAATTAAGAGCAGTCTGGCTAAAATACTAAGACATGGTTTGCACTGCCAGTCTTTTTGAAAGTTTCACATTGGACCAGGGAGAGGCTCCCAGAATGCTGCCTCTATTGATTCATACAAACTATTAAAAATTCTGTAATAATCTCTGATGCTGTTTTAGTCTCACTGACATCTGACAAGTCCATCAGACGGAACAGAAAAAAGAATCAATAATTTGTTAGCTCACTCCACTTTTTTGTTTCCTTTAAATCTGTAATCCATAAAACATGAAATCCTGGTTCGTATGTCAGTATCAATGTGACACAGTCCGAACAGTAATTATGTCAAACAAGACATTACAAGCAATCCATTACAATGCCACACACACAAACTGTCAGTGAACAGTGGTTAAATTCCCGGTAAAACTGTGTGTCCAAGTCCCTACTGTAAGATGGTTTAGTACCGGTATTCCATATATCAGTACCAGTATTACGTCAATCTCGGTACCATTCTTTTAGCTGGTAGAAGTGACGTCCAACACATGCGTGTTGCTGTACAGAACTGTTGAACGAGAGTGGGTTGGTATTTTTCAATATACCTACGTCATGTACCTATGTGTATACACAAACGGCTCAGGTAGGGAATGCTGAGTCACTACCTCGTACAGGTGTATAATACACCTGTTAGCATCTCAGTAGGATATAACAGTAACCATCACGTTTTCACCTGCATCATCATCTATAACCACAAAGGTGTGGAACAATGCTACTTTTCAGTTATTTTGATCTAAAAATACATTTCTTCGATACAGCCATATAACGTCAGAACATGATTGTTATAAAACGATTTTAATCTACAGACTACATTCCATAGGTCAATGTTTCACGGTAAAGACTAGAAACCTGGCATGTTTTTACTTACTTTTTCTCCTGTAAATGTAGATACATAACTGTTCGGTTAATTTGAAACTTGTCTTATAAACTATTGAATTAACCATGTTTTTCTCTCCATAATGATAAATATCAATTAGCGGAAACATCTGTTGTCTATTGTACACTCTGATTTCCAAAAAATACATGAGATACAAATTTTAATTTTGACTGAATTGATTGTGTTTCAGTAGATTCTTCATGGTATCTTTATTGAGTCTAGATTATCAAGTTTCCTCTGTATGTGGAAACACAAGCAGACAGCTGTGAAGAATTATGTCCTTTTTCCACATTTTCACTGAATATTTTACACAGTCATGACAAAGTGACGAAACAATCATTATTCATGACCAGGCGTTCACGATCCTGATGCAGCTTCATATAACACCATGATTAATATTCATTGAACATTATTAGAGCTATTAAACTTAGCTCCTCCTTAAACTTTTTGTCAGGACAGCAAGTCCCGTTGAGGAAGATCTGTCAGTACCATCATATTCGGCTAAACTGTTGTTCAAGGAAGACCATTTCCCTCTTCAATGGAAAGTTTGCTTGTAGTACACTTGCCAGATATATTTGGGAGTTGCTTTTTCCCCCCCAAAGGATATATTGCGGTTATTGTTCCAGAATATGAGTTATTTCTGACACCTTAGAAAACATGAACGATGGAGAAATACTTTTGGCCATGTACATGTATATACTATGTTATTGTAAATATGTGTTGATATGACATTTATTAGAAGCTTAATTTATAAATAGTAACAATCAAAGTCCTTTAAGGGCAAGTCTGAAGATAGTAATATTTTAATTACACAACAACACTGGAAAATAATACACCAGCATTCAACTGACCCAGAAAAAATTAGGGCTGATTCCCTAAACCATTTATGATCCACTGACCTCCTGGCTGGACATGAACAGCCAAATGCCAGGAGTTAATCGCAAATCTGTTAAGTATACACAAATAGATGTAGGGGTATGGAGCCAGCCATGACTCGGCACTTCTCGCTGGCTATACACAGGTACACAATGATATCAGACCTATGTAATCAGGTTATAGCTTGTCAGGCTTTGACATGCAAACCATGGGAGGAGGGACACCTTCCATTGTCTTTATGTCCGCTAGCTCACAATAACCAGGATATGAGGTCTGCAAAATAATCCTTGTGGGTCCTAACGGTTAAACCAGGACATGAGATAGGAAACACGGCATCTTCCTCAACTCAGACGAGAAAAACAATTTATAAAACTTCCTAGTCATTTTGTGGGGAAAAAATGTCTGATGTTTATCTTATGAAGACATTTTTAAAAGGAATTTGATAAAAAAAATCCCTGAAATAAGGGACTGAACAAATATTTGTATAGGAAATGTTTTGCAGAGTACACAAATACTACGGCAGTGTTTTAAGTCCGATACACAACTAAAATATGTGGATAAACATGTTATTGAAAAGTGTATGCTAATATAACATATTTTTGGGCCTTCCGGATGTGGAAATATTTCCATAAATTTATTCAATGGTATCTGAAGCTGTGCATGTCCAGAAGAATTGTGGGAGATAAGTGATGTGTTTATATGTAAACAAGATTTTAATGCATCACCATCATGTCATCTGTGAATGTCACTCATTCCAAATGTCTTTTTCATACATAATTAATGTCCATGTACAAATCACCTGAAGTGTGAACGTGAGTTTGATTTGGGCAATGTCATGCACCTTACCAATACTCCATGGTCATCTGTCTTAAACCGCCTGACTAATCAGTTTCTATAAATCTTAAATGTTTTTAAAGCTGAGAACATGCGAACGTGAGTCCGAGGAAAGCAACGTGAATGCAAAGTCGTGGTTCAGAGAACTAGGTGAAACTTTCTGACTAATCACTTTTTTCCTTTTATATTAGATTGATTCTTCAATACATGATACAGCAAAATTGTAAGCAGTAAAATTGTCAATACGCCAGTGAGAACAATGGACCCAGGCACCGAGTAGTGACCCTGCCCCAGACATGGAAGTATACACACAAACCCTATACACTTCACCTACAATTAGTAAGCGATTTTTTTCTGAGCATGCTCTGTAGAAGGTAAACGTGAGGGCTGGTCTACGGATGAGTAGGCACGACCTTCACACACCTGAGACCTACACTTTCTGATCAATGGGACTTGGTTACCTGTGCACACACTATAGTACTATATATATGGTGTAACAGCCACAATGTCAGCACCGTAAATCAAGCATAGACGGACTACAACAACAAATTACTTTTTCTCATTTTTAATTCAGGGCAAAGAGATCTTTTCTTTATATGAATTATTAGCCCGGTATGCCAGGTGACGGTATGATATAATTACACCTCATCAAAAGAACTCGAGTCAGGAACACATTCCTAAGCCCGCCGCGATCACGTTCGCACTGCTCAGTTCACGTAGTAGCGATGCCCAGGTAAAATTTCAGGTAACAAGAGGATGACGGTCGTGTATGTAGATTTTTAAATCACACAGGTAATGACAGTTTTAGATATCGTATAAGATACTCATTTTTAAAGTGTTTAAACTTCCCAAGTCATTTTGTATCCAAATAAAATGAAACACAAACTATATGAATACACAGAATAAATGTTCCTGCAGTGTACACATTTGTCAATAAAGGTCCCGGATTAAGATTTGAAGCTGACTCGAGCAGTAAATTATTGACTGATTAAATGCTCTGCTAAACACCGACCAATCTGTATGCATAATAACACAGGGAAAATTTCCACATTCCAGCGAGACCTGAACTCACGTTCACAATCATGACTTCACTCATCTTCTATATATGACGATGACAAAGGATAATTTTAAAATATGAATGAAGGGATAATGATCAACCAACTGCCACAGCCAGCTAAGTGTAGACGGCAGTCACGTTCACACTTCTAAACATCACCTTAGTGGACTGGACAAGTTCAGCCCGCCTAATTATACAATAACACTGCTACACCTAACCTTAGTACACTGGAAAAGTTCATCCCGCCTAATTATACAATAACACTGCTACATCTAACCTTAGTACACTGGACAAGTTCAGCCCGCCTAATTATACAATAACACTGCTACACCTAACCTTAGTACACTGGAAAAGTTCATCCCGCCTAATTATACAATAACACTTCTAAACCAAACCTTATAGTACATGTACACTGGAAAAGTTCAGCCTGCCTAATTATACAATAACACTTCTACACCTAACCTTAGTATATAAACACTGGATGAATTCAGCTTGCCAACTTTGTGATATTTAAGTGATATTTCCTATCCTATTTCAGTGACCTTATTTTTGTCTAGTTTTACAGCCAAATACAGCCTGCTTTCCTCGCAAAAGAATGCTTTATTTTCCCAAAATGAAGAAAAATTAGGAATATCTCCCCATTTCAATAAAAATAATGCTACATTTTCCAAATTCATGTAGGAACAGGCTCTTGCAAAAATAAAGTAGAAAAAACAGATATATGTTTCTAGTTAGCATGTATAATGCATGTTAATGTGTCCTTCAGCTATACAATCAACATATAAATACTGCATTTTTTATCAGAACAGTACATGGATCAAATTTCAAATAATAACATACAGTTTACATCCATTTAAGTGAAGTATGTTTTGTCAATAGAAATATATGGTTTCCATTTCTAACAGGATTGCTCATAATTACTTTTACAGCAATATTTTCTCCTGCACTGACTGAAATTTCATTTAATGATATGAAATATCATATATAAAGGATCAACAATTAATAATTCATTATGCATATTATCCTGTTGATAATTAAAAGTACTAATGTATTACTATAAGAACTATATCATGCCTAATTTGATTGGAGAACTGGACCCTCAATTTGATTGGAGAACTGGACCCCCCATTCGTCTTGCGGAATGGCTAGTGCCCGACAGTCGACCACCCATAATTCTTAACCACATGCATACATGCAAAAAGCTTATTACACAAGAACTTCTTTTTAATCCAGGATATTGAAATAGATGATTACATGTAAAAGCTAATTATTGATTTCAAATTCTGCAATATCATGCAGTGATGCAATTTTGTACATGGCCCGACTGTCACTTACAAACATAATCTACAGAGACACACGGCCCTGTCAAGGTATGTCATTCATCCCTGTGTACTGTAGTGCTGTGCAGTGCTCATCACAAACCGGAGCTCAAACAGCACTTATTCAAATTACCACTAGCCAGGTAGTGGTACAACCACAGAAAGCTGCCCAATACAACATTTAAATACCTTCTATGTTGTCTGAAATCGGGACCAGCTAGAAAACTGTCTATGATTATGTTAAACATGATTTTTTAATCTGTGCTGCGAGAGTTTACATGTACCAACAAAATATAGGTTAATATATACAGACAGCCATTAGCACTGGTCCAGAGCTGTCGGGTGACCCATAGCCCCAAGTACTAACAACACTTTCTTAAATCATTTTGGAAGATAACCTTGTTTACAAAACTGATTCAGTCCTGGTCTGTATAAAAATGCGCAACATATATCAATACAAGCTAATGATTAAGATGGGTATTTAAGAAGAGGATGGTTTGTACAAAAGCATTAAGTAACCAGTAGCTCAGTAAACCATCCAATACCAATATTATAATCAGACCAGGGAAAAAGACAAGTACAAGCTGATCTGCCTCAAACCAGCAGTCTATACAATATTTTTAAGACAACAGAATTATCAATGATCGACTGTACACATTTTCCATCTAGCAAATGATCTTCAATCTTCAAAGAGTTTTCTATTTGAATACTAGTGCGAGAAGGTACCTCCCAATTCATAACAGAGACAGTAAAACATCACTAATGGGCCTTTATTTCCGTTGCCAGGCAACAAGTCTACTGTCACTCTTTTTATTTTACCGAAGAAGGTCGCTGTGTTGCCCCATTTAGAGTTGGTGCTATTTCTGTTGCACTGATGTGACAGACGTCAATAGTATTGATCATAGGAGCAAAGAGTAATACAGAACGTTGATTATAAAATCATTGGCCTAACTTACCTACAATATACCAGAACACATACAGTCTAATAGTTTTTAACAGCTATTGCTACTGTTTCTTTGCCAATCACACAACAGAGCTTCTTTGTAACGGTCAACAATTGTCCCATTAAACACAAATTCCATACTACCAATTACCTGCTATAAAATTCAAATATACATCCTATGGTACCGAAAATATATTTGAAACAGGTCACTTTTAAGAAATTTGAAATAGCAGTGTATATTATATATATATATATAGCATGCTGTAATAAGACAGGTATCCCAAAATTAAAATTAGAATTACTAAAGAATGTTTACAATTTCTTTTTCTTACCTATGAAATGCTATGACAACTGTTTCATTGTTTAAATCTGAAAATAATAACTTTTGATGTTAACCGTAAGTTATGCAATAGTGACCAGAATTATAAAAATTTAAATTTTTCTATTTTTTCTTCATTCTATTTCCCCAAATACCTCACTCTTCCACGCAAGCATATATTTATTTATTGATATAATTGTTTGTTTATTTATAATGCGGCATAGAACATTGGATATTTCACCATGATTTAACACTGGGTAGAACAGTGTAGCCGGATTTCTCTGGCCCTGACTCCAAACTTACACATTTTGACAGATTGATGTTGGGTCAAAATGCCTAAGCCAGATGTCAGAGCCAGAGAAAACTCGGGCTGGGGAAGGGTAACTGCTACACACCTGAAAAAAACAACACCTACTGGTTGGGAAGGATAAGTTCTGTTTTAAAATAAATGAAACCTTGTCACCTACCCATATCTAGGTCTATAGATAACGGTCAAAGTGACCTTCCCTGTCAATGAAGAACAGCTATTTCTGGCATATAAACTCCAAGATTAACATACAACTCTTATCTGAACATATAGATTTAAAAACTTTTAAAATCTTCTTTCAGATATCAGCTTACCTTTGTAAATCTAAAATGTTGATTTAGTTCCTCTCAAATTTATATTCATGTGATGTTCTGGTGGTGTTCAGTAATAATTATTACATACATCTTCACCTACATATCATGGTCAGGCATATCCCATAATAAAATCACCAGTTTCACCATTCTCTAACATTTTTTTTCAATCAAATACAGTATTTTTTATTACAAGACAAAAAAAACACCTATCAAAATATGTAACTGGTTCAAACACTATTTTGATTTAAAACTAATTACATACAATTCTGACAGTGACTGAATGAGATAATCCTATGTAGGTCAAACCTTTCAAAGTGAAAGTAGTCTATTTAAAGCATCTCATTACTCCTCTGATCATGGTAAGAAAAGTTGTATGAACAACAATCTTAATTGACATAAAGTTTAATTGTATTACAGTGGTTCCTCTCATTACCCTGGGAAGTCATAATATAGCATCACATGTTTTATATATATATCTACATACACAGGTATAATGTGAGTTGCATTTGATTAATAATTTCTATGTTATATAACAAACATCTTTACACACAAAATAACTGCAATATACAGTCTGTAGATAAAATTTGAATATATTTGAAAAAAAATATATAAAATAAAATCAATAACACAATTTAGAGTATAAGAATAAAATGCAGGTACATACTTGTGTTGTGTATGTATATACACAGTGGAGATAGTTACCTTAACCGCTATAGTGTGACCTCCTTTTCCACACTAGTTTTAAACCAGTGTAAATTTGTCGAGTGTCTTCTATAATGAACTAAGTCTTGGACAAGAGTCTGAACAGACTTGATGGTCCGATGGACAGTTATCGACTAACACAAACTTTGAAGTGGCACCACAACATGACTAGCATAGCCAGATTTCCGTATATGCAAATATTCATTGATCTTGCAAAGCACTTTAGTCAGGTAGACCGGCTGCATGACACAGCATTTTGAATTTACTATCACGTTCACATTCTCCACTCTCTACCTGTAGCTATAGATTACCTACGAGGGCTCAAAATAGAAACAATTGCTACACTTAATAGTTGCTTTTTTCTAATTAGATACTGGCTAAAATATTAATGAGACAAGCTTTTAAATATACCTATAACAGGACCCATATAATTTGACAGATACCAGTACCTTAGAAGTAAATTATAATGATTTTATATTTGCTGCATTTAACAAAATTATATCGGTTTGAGATTTTCACGTCAATGGCACAACACGAAATATTGCATGTTTGCAGGGTAAGCCTTCTCCTTTATTACGTTCCGACAATAGTCTATGGTCTGACGTCTCTAACAAAACAAGATAAACACCTTTATCTCCGACTAACCGATAACGTCACACTAATCACCAATGTATATAAGCCCAGTGTTACAGTAAGTCTACACCTGGTCATGACTAAGCAGATTTCTGCAAAACAAAGATTTGTAATGATGTTACCGACTCCTAATATTAGGTATAATGATCCAATTGAAACATGTCCCTGTTACGTTCCCATCAACGAGCTCAACAGTTTTATATCAAAAGTTGTAGTCGCATGGCTCACTTTGAGGAAAATTGCCTTCATTATCATTTTTTGAGGGAAGTAATTGTGAAATGAATTCAGATAATGACTTCTGACACATTAATAATCCAATTATAACAACAACCATGCACTGTACAGAGAAATATTTATGTTTTAAAAAAAACCCCACAATGGTGAGCATGATTTGAAGACGAAATCTGTATGTCAGACAACTGTATCAGAATATGATGTCGGTGTGACAAATGACTATCAAAACATGACATCAGTATGTCAGATAATTTCAAAACATGACATCATAATGTCAGATGACTATCAAAACATGACATCAGCAGGTCTGAAAGTTTCAGATCATGACATCAGTATGTCATACAACTGTAACAGATCATCACATCAGTACGTCAGACAACTGTAACAGATCATGACATCAGTATGTCAGACAACTGTAACAGAACATGACATCAGTATGTCAGACAACTGTAACAGATCATGACATCAGTATGTCAGACAACTGTAACAGAACATGACATCAGTACGTCAGACAACTGTAACAGATCATGACATCAGTATGTCAGACAACTGTAACAGAACATGACATCAGTATGTCAGACAACTGTAACAGATCATGACATCAGTATGTCAGACAACTGTAACAGAACATGACATCAGTACGTCAGACAACTGTAACAGATCATGACATCAGTATGTCAGACAACTGTAACAGAACATGACATCAGTATGTCAGACAACTGTAACAGATCATGACATCAGTATGTCAGACAACTGTAACAGAACATGACATCAGTACGTCAGACAACTGTAACAGATCATGACATCAGTATGTCAGACAACTGTAACAGAACATGACATCAGTATGTCAGACAACTGTAACAGATCATGACATCAGTATGTCAGACAACTGTAACAGAACATGACATCAGTATGTCAGACAACTGTAACAGATCATGACATCAGTACGTCAGACAACTGTAATAGATCATGACATCAGTATGTATGTCAGACAACTGTAACAGAACATGACATCAGTATGTCAGACAACTGTAACAGATCATGACATCAGTATGTCAGACAACTGTAACAGAACATGACATCAGTATGTCAGACAACTGTAACAGATCATGACATCAGTATGTCAGACAACTGTAACAGAACATGACATCAGTATGTCAGACAACTGTAACAGATCATGACATCAGTATGTCAGACAACTGTAACAGAACATGACATCAGTATGTCAGACAACTGTAACAGATCATGACATCAGTATGTCAGACAACTGTAACAGAACATGACATCAGTACGTCAGACAACTGTAACAGATCATGACATCAGTATGTCAGACAACTGTAACAGAACATGACATCAGTATGTCAGACAACTGTAACAGATCATGACATCAGTATGTCAGACAACTGTAACAGAACATGACATCAGTATGTCAGACAACTGTAACAGATCATGACATCAGTATGACAGACAACTGTAACAGATCATGACATCAGTATGACAGACAACTGTAACAGAACATGACATCAGTACATCAGACAACTGTAACAGATCATGACATCAGTATGTCAGACAACTGTAACAGAACATGACATCAGTATGTCAGACAACTGTAACAGATCATGACATCAGTATGTCAGACAACTGTAACAGAACATGACATCAGTACGTCAGACAACTGTAACAGATCATGACATCAGTATGTCAGACAACTGTAACAGAACATGACATCAGTATGTCAGACAACTGTAACAGATCATGACATCAGTATGTCAGACAACTGTAACAGAACATGACATCAGTATGTCAGACAACTGTAACAGATCATGACATCAGTATGTCAGACAACTGTAACAGAACATGACATCAGTATGTCAGACAACTGTAACAGATCATGACATCAGTATGTCAGACAACTGTAACAGAACATGACATCAGTACGTCAGACAACTGTAACAGATCATGACATCAGTATGTCAGACAACTGTAACAGAACATGACATCAGTATGTCAGACAACTGTAACAGATCATGACATCAGTATGTCAGACAACTGTAACAGAACATGACATCAGTATGTCAGACAACTGTAACAGATCATGACATCAGTATGACAGACAACTGTAACAGATCATGACATCAGTATGACAGACAACTGTAACAGAACATGACATCAGTACATCAGACAACTGTAACAGATCATGACATCAGTATGTCAGACAACTGTAACAGAACATGACATCAGTATGTCAGACAACTGTAACAGATCATGACATCAGTATGTCAGACAACTGTAACAGATCATGACATCAGTATGTCAGACAACTGTAACAGATCATGACATCAGTATGTCAGACAACTGTAACAGATCATGACATCAGTATGTCAGACAACTGTAACAGATCATGACATCAGTATGTCAGACAACTGTAACAGATCATGACATCAGTATGTCAGACAACTGTAACAGATCATGACATCAGTATGTCAGACAACTGTAACAGATCATGACATCAGTATGTCAGACAACTGTAACAGATCATGACATCAGTATGTCAGACAACTGTAACAGATCATGACATCAGTATGTCAGACAACTGTAACAGATCATGACATCAGTATGTCAGACAACTGTAACAGATCATGACATCAGTATGTCAGACAACTGTAACAGATCATGACATCAGTATGTCAGACAACTGTAACAGATCATGACATCAGTATGTCAGACAACTGTAACAGATCATGACATCAGTATGTCAGACAACTGTAACAGATCATGACATCAGTATGTCAGACAACTGTAACAGATCATGACATCAGTATGTCAGACAACTGTAACAGATCATGACATCAGTATGTATGTCAGACAACTGTAACAGATCATGACATCAGTATGTCAGACAACTGTAACAGATCATGACATCAGTATGTCAGACAACTGTATCAGAACATGACATCAGTATGACAGACAACTGTAACAGATCATGACATCAGTATGTCAGACAACTGTATCAGAACATGACATCAGTATATCAGACAACTGTAACAGAATATGACATCAGTATATCAGACAACTGTAACAGAATATGACATCAGTATGTCAGACAACTGTAACAGAATATGACATCAGTATGTCAGACAACTGTAACAGAATATGACATCAGTATGTACATCAGACAACTGTATCAAAATATGACATCAGTATATCAGATGACTATCAAAACATGAATATGGCTGACAAAAAAGCACACCCACTGCTTGTTATCTAATATATATGTTTGTGGAAATATCCAAGTATTCAAATGTTACCTAATAGATGACGGTGTTGGTTGCCTATGTAAAACATTACTTTCCTGTGAAATAGAACAAGGTTGGTCCTGGCTGAGTCATAGACAGACACCAGCGGTAAGTCCCCCTTTACAAATGATTTAGGGTCTGTTTTATTACAGAGACCACATAGCCCACATCAAAACCTTATTTTTTAAAAGATTAAGAGTTGAATAAATATCAATATTCTTGTCTGATATTAAAACAAATATTGACAGACACAGACGAAAGTAACTGATTGTTTGAGATTATTTGTTGCCTGTTCCACAGATGACCTAACGCATGTAGCAGTGTATTTGTCCCTTTTACAGTAGCCATCTTGTAGTGAACCAAGACATCTAACTGGTATATAAGTTGTTTCTCACTGTAATCTCACTGTTCCTTTGAAAAAGGAATTTCAAAAAGCACATGTCTGAACTGACGCTATTATAGGATTTTTAACTACCCGTTACATATATGAATTATTCAATTTCAGGTAAGGAATGAAACAAGGCAGTGTTATTCTTTTCTAATTTGTATCATTAAACTGTAAAATTGTAAACAAAAAATGGAATCATCAGTTATTAAGATCTAAAACATAACTTGAAAATGTATATGAAAAAAATCACCATGTTCAAGTTGTGTCACAATTTCTATCCTATTGTCATCTCCCCCCCCCCCCCCCCCCCTCCCCCCCAAGAATTTTAGGAATCACTGGGTCTGTAGAATTTTTCAAAAATTCTTTGAAGCCACTTTTTACCCCTTTTGGTCCTACCCTTCAAGCCCCTAAAGGATTGCAACAACATATTAATACATTCACACTTTCATTTGTTTGATGCCACAGAAGTTAACTTGTTTTATTTTTTAAATACTGCTGCATTTTTTTTTGAGAAAGTCAAAAAATTTTGAAAAAAATATTTGTTTAGTCATGAACAGGGGAAAAAACATGACGCACTGTGAGATAAAAAAAAAAAAAAAAAGGCAACTTCGAAAGATCACATGAGACTCAAGGTGATGTTAACATATTGGGAACCAGGCTACAGGCTTGTTCAAAGGACCTGTTACAGGAACAAAAGAATTTTGCCCACAAAGCAATTTAACCATTACTGGGTTATATTTGTAGCTCCCTAAGACACGACCCATGAGATATTTTTAAAAAATGAAAAAGGTCCCCAGGGCCTGTGCTATGAACTATTTAGTGATGCCTTCCAAACGTGTACGACAGGGTTCACTTTTTTGTCCAAAAAACTATCAAAACAATGTTTTACGCTATCAAATAATATTATATTATTTAAAGTAGGATCTGCTGCAAATTATGAACTCAAATATGTTACAAAAAATTGCATAATGTTTTTTTTATAAAATCTTAAACTATAAATGTTGGTATTTTCATACATTTTTTTGCTACATCAATTGCTTTACGGTAGTAAAACACCAATTTCCGGTTCTTGTACACCAAAAATCTTTTAGTATTATTTGGTGCATTATGTTGAGATACGATAGTGAAAATTTCAGAAAATTTGAGAACCGGTAAATTTGTCATATAAATGTCAAATTGTAGCAACGT
>NW_018480076.1:836811-861176 GCF_002113885.1 Mizuhopecten yessoensis | reverse complement strand
TATTATGCAATTTTTTGTAACATATTTGAGTTCATAATTTGCAGCAGATCCTACTTTAAATAATATAATATTATTTGATAGCGTAAAACATTGTTTTGATAGTTTTTTGGACAAAAAAGTGAACCCTGTCGTACACCTTTGGAAGGCATCACTAAATAGTTCATAGCACAGGCCCTGGGGACCTTTTTCATTTTTTTAAAATATCTCATGGGTCGTGTCTTAGGGAGCTACAAATATAACCCAGTAATGGTTAAATTGCTTTGTGGGCAAAATTCTTTTGTTCCTGTAACAGGTCCTTTGTTGATTATACAAAAGTAAATTTAGTACTGCATATCTTTCTGGGAGACAAGTTCATTGTTGAAACTTTACTGCAGGAGTAGATGTTGGTACAGTCTTCTCTCATGTTTGAGCTTATCTTTTTAATATTACTGTGAATTTATAATAAAGATTCATTAATGCAAACATAAACTAAATGCTCTGGTACATGAACCCTTGAGTAATGAAGTGCCATTATCAATATTAATCATTTTTGCAATATATATATATCAATTTCAGTACTCCATATAATTCTGGGAAGTTGTTGAAAATGTACCCCAGAGTCATTATGTCATCAACTTTGTATATACAAACTTGCACAGTCCTTTTTCTTTGAACTTTTCTTTTGTTTTGTCATGGATGTAAATATGTATCTATATGACAGTTACAAAGAGTTGTCTCCCCTCAATTTTACTCTTAAGGCTGATTGTTACTCTAGGAGTGTGTTGGCATGTAGAAATAAATACTAAAATAAGTACATCTGCTGAAGACACTTCTCTTATTCTCGATGGCACTGCAATATCACTTAGATATGCTATAAAAGGGCTTAATTATTTCAGGGAAATATCGGGACTTAAATTAAACTACACAAAAACACAAGTAATATGGTATGGGAGTAAAAAGTATAGTACAGAAAAAAATAGTCAATAATCTTGCTCTATCGTGAGGTTCAACACATTTTAATCTGTTAGGTATTCACTTTGATGTGGACCTTACTAAAATAGTTCAATTCAATTTCAAAGAAAAAATTACGAAATTAAAGTAATTAATTAAACAGTGGAATAGACAGTATATAACTCCGATAGGCAGGATTACTGTAATAAAATCCCTACTTTTACCAATATTTACACATTTATTCATACGATTACCTTCTCCTAACCAAAATATTATGATAGAAATTCAAAAGTTGTTTCATGAATACCCAATATGTCCAATAGCTAATTAATATTAAGTAAAGGAGATGTCATTATCAAACAGTATGAAGAAGGTGGTTTGAAAATGATTAATATCAAACATTTTGAAATGGCTCTAAAATCAACATGGATAAGAAATATAATTGTCTTAAGAATTCAAATTGGCAGACACTACTGTTTAAAAAAATTAATAAGAATAAACTGTTAACTTTAGGAAATAAATATATTGATTATATTATCAAAAATATACTTCATAACAAATTTTGGATCGATGTTTTTCATGCATGGAATACATTAAGGGGAAATTGATAAATCTCAGCCAGATCAAGTATTATCTCTACATGTTTGGTATAATGACTTAATCAAAATAGGCAATAATACTGTATATTATAAGCGACTGTTTGATAAAGGTGTGTTTTTTATAAATGATCTTATTAAGGAAGATGACAGTTTCCTTCAACATAATGGGTTTAATGCTATTTCTAATTGAAATACTAACTTTATTGATTATAATGGTATCATTTTTGCAATAAGAAAATTAGACTGGACTTTTGAGAAAAAGCTTACACTACCATTGATACCACTGTATATTAATATAATTATCAAACATAAAAAAGGTACAAAGGATATGTACAATGTGCTGAACAGAAAAAGTGTAGTGCCTACTGGTCAAATAAAGTGGAATAATGTATTTGGAAATATAACAAGTGAAGTGAGGAATGAAAGAAAATATAAAAACCACCTTTTGACACTAATACAAATTCAAACTACAATGGCTGCAATTTAGAATTAACCCATTCACCCCTAATGTCACATTTGAATTCTTCCAATGCAATGGTTGGAATAGTTCATTATGAAATTTCAGGGGTGAATGAGTTAATCATAACATTTTAGTTACAAACACCTTTTTGAAAAAGATTAATTTGGTTCAGTCTGATATGTGTAATGTTTGCTTCATAGAAAAAGAAACTATTCAGCATGTACTATGGGAATGTAATAAAGTCCAACATTTTATTCTTGCTTTCCAAATTTGGATCCAAACTACCTGTGTATAATGAGACTTTTAATATATGTAAAAAACATAAAAAATAGGAAAAATAACACAAAATCAAAATCTGAATTACAGGGCAGAAAATGTCATAATTCTAAATATGAAACACTACATATATTGTCAAAAGTGCTTTTGAAAAGAGCTTTACCTACCTACTCTAATCAGTAAACTGAAAACAGCATATAATATAGAAAGATACATAGCAACAAAATATGCCGGAAGCTGCTTTTAACAAAGATTTCAGTGCCTTTCATATAGATTTTAGATAATTAGATATATATATATATATTATAAATCAGAAAAATGATCCTTACGGACGAAGAAATATTATAAAAAGAAAAATTCTCAACAACGAGTCTTTAGTACTTTCTTCTCTTCTAGGAGATTCTTCAGATATATATAGAGATACATACACATACCAAGCAACTATATTGTCATTATGGATAAAAACTAAGTAAATCACCTTTTTTTTCTCTCCTCTTTTTGCAAGTTTTTTTTCTGTTCTTTTTACTGTTTTTTTTTTTCATTTGCTGATATATTTATAATCATCACCCTTTCATGAATAACTATTGCTTTTGTCGGGAATCTGTCTTCCTCTCTTGTTGCTCTTTTGTCTCTCTTATCCCTGTCTCTCTTTTTCTCGATAAATTTCTGCTTTTAAACCAAACTATCCCCCATTCCCTGTTTCAATTAATTCCAGTCAATTTATTGAAGATATATTTTTCTAGGCGTATGTTATGCAATTTATATTTGTGAACTAAATGGTTCACTGAACCAAATGAACCACTGGTTATTTACAACAAAAAACAAAAAAGATTTTTTATGTGTGAAATTTTGGTGAGATACATATACTTTAATTTAAAGCCTTCTTGCAGAACAGAGTTGCACAGAAAATTAATCATGATAAAACTTGAATATGTATGCTTAATTAAGAGAGTATTAATGTAAAGGACCGTAGCTGACGTACTCCATCCTTAGACGGTTCCTCATGTATATTTGTCTGGAATTAATGGAGAAAAAAAAACTATATTGGAACTTGGCCAAAATTTTATTTGTTTAGTCATAAACAGGGGGCAAAAACATGACCCACTGTGAGATAAATTAGGAACTTCAAAAGGTCACAGGAAACTGATGGTTTTGTAACATATTGGAATTGACACTTTGGCAAAGCACCTGTTCTTAGGCCAGGTAATTATGATTAACACTGTCATGTTCACGCTGGGAAATTGTCATAACTGAAACTAACAGACATGTCTGTAAACTGAAATCTTATTTGAACATATACTGGATACCGGGATTTTTTCTTTTGCCCTTCCTCGAACCTGCGACCCAGTGGTGGAGGGCTAGTGGTAGCAGAATGTCAGACGCCTTAACCACCGCTGCCCCTTCAATGATCAGGGCTGATACCATTACATAAATAATCATTGATCACTGAAACTGAAAGGGAAGTAATAGGAAAGCATTCAACAAAATGGATGAAATACAGCAAGTATTTCCTTCCAATACCAAGCTATGTGCAAAAGTGATATTTTGATGCAGTTTATAGTAAAATTATTAATCTAATATTGTTTATTTAATCAATTATGAGATCTGCTCAATCAATACCCTAATAGCTTATGAAAGGTTTCATGTCATAGTCAAATTTAAATTACGACTGATCATTGAAAATCATGATCAACTAGAATCTTGTTTTTGTGAACAAAAACACATGTCTCCCCTTAGTAGCAAATAGACAAACTTCGGTATAAAAAATTAACAAAGGGCCATATCTCTTTATATAGTGGGGCATGAGGCCCGAATTTAGAATGCGACACTCCTTCTTCCCAAGATACATTAAAACTATAGCAAGTTTGGTCAACGTAGGAGAAATAACATGGAAGTTATGCCATAGACAAACTTTGGTATTAAAAATAAACAAAGGGAAATATCTCTTTATATAGTGGGGCACGAGACCCGAATTTAGTATGCGACACTCCTTCTTCCCAAGATACATTAAAACTATTGCAAGTTTGGTCAACGTAGGAGAATTAACATGGAAGTTACGCCATAGATAAACTTTGGTATTAAAAATAAACAAAGGGTCATAACTCTGTATATAGTGGGGCATGAGACCTAATTTCAGTGCAATACACAACTTCTGTGGGTGTTGCAGGTATACTTTAAGTTTGATCAAGATATCTTTAACAGTTTAAAATTTACAGTCCCGACAAGAATTTACTGAAAATGTTGCGCTTATTTGACCTTTGACCTTGAGGTGAAGGTCACAGTGACCTAATTCCAGTACACTGCACACCTTCTGTGGGTGATGCATGCATACCTAAAGTTTCATCAAGATATATTTAACAGTTTAAAAGTTATGGCCCGGACAAGTTGCGATAAGAAGAACCAGAAGAAGAAGAAGAAGAGACATAATTAGTCAGCCGGTCGTAAAATGACTAGATGCTGATTCAATTGATAAATCTAAACAGCACTATTTCCTCATGAATATTCATTACCATGTAATGCATTTTAAATATGCATCATTTTTTTAGTTCAATTTGGTAATTCAAATATTCATAATCACAAGAATAGCATGTGGTGTTAGTATAGAGAATGAAGTGGTTTTATAGTAAATTGATAGGAATAAGTTTATCAAAATAGTTGAAAACATGACAGTGTCCGATTCAACTTCCTTCCTGAAAAACGAAGGTATAAGGACTAAAAAAAGTTTTCACAGTAACTAACATAAATGTCTTCAACATATTTTAAATGCCTTGAATAATGGTACACTTAATTAAAATACAAAATTAATATGCAAAAGCATTCAATTTTATACAACATTTTCTTTTGTTTTTAGCATTGGAACATTATGCACCTGTATTTGGCATGAACATTTTTCCATCACAAAGCAATAAGCATGCATGATAAGGAAATAGCAATGCTGTACATTCATTCATTCAGAAACGTAGGCTTCAATTTAGTCATGAGATACAAATTAAATTGGGTGGTTGGTTGACACAGTGAATAACACACTCGCCTTTCATCAAGGCGGCTGGGGTTGGATTCTCTTACTAGACATGAAAGGTGCAGGGGTTGTATTCCTCAATCTGATGTGAAAAGGTATTGGCTCACATGCCCGACCACATACTGGGTCCTTTGGTTTCCTCCCATATCAAGACCCCCTCTGTGCACTAACATCCCGGCCAACAAGAGTAAATATTACTAAATAATATAAGTTTAAATAAGTTGTTTTATAATTGCTGTAAAAATAAAAAATATTACTAATTAAATTTCTTGGACCAAATACAGCTCTTTAAGAAAACATTGGATGTACCAAAACTTTAGTTTTTATGTATAAGTGAATAAATTTGTTAAAGCAACAAAGGTAGCATATTGAAATAAGAATTGATATCCATATAGAGAGTTTGTCATTATGTGTCTCAGTAATGCAAAGTGTTGGATTTCACAAGTATATCTACAAATGCTGATTTTTTTATCCCACAAAATATTTCATTAATTATTGCTATAATCCAAACACTTGAAATTGAAATTTGACTAGCAAATAAATGCAATGACACATTCGTGTGCAGGATATGACTGGGTATATATATATATATATATATATATATATATACAGCATTCAGGAGAATTATTTTCTTTTAAGAATGACATGTACCAAGGGGTATTTTAAAATACAGCTGTGGTGTTAGGTTTTCAGTGATCTTAGCATAGAGATTCTTTTCACAAAGCTTTGCTGAAGGACATGGTATATATATAGTATATGTGTCATGATGTAATACAACACCTTTAACTTAGGGTGGAACTGCTATCAAACTGCCAGAAATGCATAAAGTTCTTGAATTGTATTCCTACTTAAAATGACAATATATCTATGCATATCTGTTGTGACAAATGGGTGTGTCTCTATAAAATCAGTTTTTCTTCTTTGAAGCTGCCACAACCTCAACACTTTGGTCTGTAGCATCCCTGATGTTAGAGATTAATAAAGCATGTATGTCTGTTTCGCGAACATTTTTATTTCTATGACAGTTAAAGTTGACAAAAATTCTGCTGACTAAGGCTCTAATTGACAGGTTCGCTTTTTGAATATAATAATAATTTGAGTTTCTTATATACCCCTTTATCACCTAGTTCGTAGGTCATCTCAAAGCGGTTTACAAATTATTATCTGTGATTATAGGGCCTTTGCAACCAGCCAATACCTTTCTCAACTCCCTCGGGAGCATACAGCCGGAGCTGCCATTTCGGCGCTAACAGCTAGCATTCAACAATTCTAGCACTGCCCAACCACGTACTCATTTACAGCTGAGTAGACTGGAACAAGCAGAGTAAAGTATCTTGCTCAAAGATACAACACAGTGCCGTGACTCGAACCTGCAACCCTTCAGTCACGAGCCCGGCGTCCTATATAGTTCCTCTGTAAAAACCTATTTCTATCCTTCCATCAAAAAATGAAAATAGATGAAGTATTTGTCTTGTCTTGAAAAAGCATGAGGCTTTTCTGAAAAATTTACTATTAATTTATATGCATTTTCAGCTATCACATATTCCTTCATTTATATTGTAAAATATGTGGATTAATTAGGTTAATTGCCTTACAAGCATCAGCTTAGGGAATTTCCCTTTAGCTCAGCGGTAGAGCATCTGGCTGGAGAGCCAAGGGTTGTGGGCTCGAGCCCCAGCAGTGTCACTATCTTTTATATCACTATTCCTCATCCTACTAAAAATTGGTGCTGTTGATCCTTCCCGTTCAAGGTATGAGAACCCTTGGCGGGGAGTCAAAGAACCTGGGTTGGTGTTTGAAAAAAGGGGGGAATAGTGTAAAATGTGGATTAATTAGGTTGTCTTACAAGCATCAGCTGTAGGGAATTTTCCTTTAGCTTAGCGGTACAGCATCGGGCTGGATAGCCAAGGGTCACAGGTTCGAGCCTTAGCGACGGCACTTTCTTTTATAACACTATTCCTCGCGATCGTCCTACTACATACATTATATACAATGTATTAACAAATGTCAAACTTGACAAAATTCAAGTAAATTATATATATAAAAAACAAGTTAATTGACAAAAAAAGACATTTCATTTTCCCCTTACATTTTAGATTGTCAATCTATTCATGACGTCACAGTAATTAAAGGGGCATAATCATTATTAGGTATAACTCACTTAACATTGATGTTTAAATCAGGTTGTAAGATTTATAGTTAACACACCTGGATGGTTTCAATTTGCCAAGTCAATAAACCCAAATGTCGACCTATTACTATGTTTAACAAACCCATCATTAAAAGAAATTATACAAGGTAACTTGTATCATGCTCAAATTTGTACTCCTCCCTGTAACTTATCTCCACAGCATGCTGTCATGACAAGAAAGTATTTTACATATATTTGCTTTGAAAAGTGTATGCAAGTGAGGATCCAAGAATTTTCAAACAAAATTGTGCACATGTTGTCAATGATAAGAAATATATTTGAAACTGGATAGTGAACCAGTACTTGCTGCTCAAAATGGTGGATAAAAGTAAAGAAAATAATTGGGTGGTCGTGGCACAGTGGATAGACAACTTTCACCAAGATGGCCATGGTTCCTTTCCCCTGATCAGACAAGAAAAGGTACTGGGTCACCTGCCAGACTAAATGGGTTTTCTCAGAATACTTCGGTTTTCTCACACATTAAGACCCTCTGCCGCTTCCATTAGAGCCAACAAGACTGATTAATATATGGTAAGTTGAAATAGCTTGTTTCATAATTTTTGTAAAATAAATCAAATTTATCTACTTATAAAATAATGTCATGGGCTGAAAGTCCCAGGCCTACATCTGCTTCTTAAATATAATCACAGTCAAAATAAATGTAAAAATAATCCTGGGTTTACTTTCTGTTTTGATATAATGATATAATACATCATAAACGTGATGCTTAAATATATGATATTAAGATTTGTTTTCAGTCTATTGTTAGTTAATTATTAAAGAAAAAAATATATTCATAAGCATAATCATGGATGCAGAATTTGCTTCATTTAAGAAGAATGTGGTATGGTACCGTATAAACTAGTGATATACAAACTTGGGCTACAGGTCTATAGAAATCATAGGAAACTGGACAACGTGAGGGGGGCATATTTTTATAGGAAAATCCCAAAGCTGTTGATCTGGGACGTTCTGTCCTCAATGTAGTTCACTACACGGGTCGTTTCGCCCTAGCCAAAGGGCTTTTTTCACCATAATCGATATATTTTTTGTTATTAATTTCATTTCATATCATTATCAAGCTTCAGAACCGCCACTTTGTGTGAAATGACACGTAGATTGAATAAAAAATGATGGTATCAAAATGGCTTTTGACAAAATGGGTTGACAACCAATTATAGAATGAAATGTAGATACATGATTCCCTGCATATGTGTGGTATTCGTTGCCGTTTCAGTTGAGCGGACACAGCACATTTGAGTTTAACGTTACTCAATATAGGAGCCGTGACCATCATGTTACCTTCTTAATGTGGAAAATTTGAAACATTACAGAGTTAAATAACAGAGCAGTCCGAGTAAATTGTATCTTTACTTACAGTTTTCTCATCCATAATAATTCTTCTCTTCCTATATCCATTGTGAACAGTAAAAGTCTATCGTCAAATCTGACATACATGACAAGAAAAGTACCGGAAGTAAATAGTTTGCGCAAAATCATTACATATCTTTTAGGGATCTCCAAGGCGCTTCATGTCTACTGATAGCACTCACTCAAACGTGTCAGTGACCCTCAAAGCACAAAGCGGAAGCGGCAATGTTTAAAAATGTATGAGTAGAAGAGTTTAGTCAAAGTTTTACATCAGATAAACACCGCTGGGATGGATATAACAGAAACATATGGTATATAATCAGCATAATTATATTGATATATTTAATCCTCTCTTCATTAGTTCTAAATTGATGGACTCTGTGCACTGGTTTGTGTAACTTTGTTCGTTTAATGAAATCTTCCCAAATTGCATTGCTATAAATTTAGTATAAATACACATTTGCTGGACACACTAGTAGTTATGTGATCTGTTTATACTATAGAATAGCATAGTATATAAACACATTATATTAGTATTAGTGTTTGCAGCACCTGTGTATAAACAATTAAAAGGTTATATATCTAAGCTGCATGACCAGTGACCAGCCTAGTTATGCCTAAGAACTCCTATTTGTATCACACATATGCTTTACACCCACCCCTTTGCTGAAGAAAAGTTCCCCCAAGAAAGAAATGAGAGTTTGTTCTGAAATTGTTTAACACATTATCACGGACTTAAATAATTCTGGGTTTCCTGAGGCGCAATTTCAAAAATTCATCCTTTAATATCAAACAAAAGGCCTTTAAGTCCCTGGTCCGCCCTCAGATTGAATATGCTAGCCCAGTATGGAACCCTTACTTAAATAAAGAGATGGTACAGCGCAGGGCTCCCCGTTTCGTTGGCATCCGCTATCAGAACACCTCATGTTAGAACACTTAAAATGGCGTAGTCTTGCAGATCGCAGGAAAGACCTGAGGCTGACCATGCTCTATAAATTCACCATAATAAAGCTGCCATTACTACTAAAGAGCTCACCCCTATAACTAGACAAACAAGGCATAGTCATCAAACCTCATTTCAAACTATCTTGTGCAGGACATCTGTAAGAAAGGAATCATTCTTTCCTCGGACTATCAAAGATTGGAACATACTCCCTTCTCAAATTATCTCTACTGATTCAATGCTGTCCTTCAAATCATCTATCTCTGTTCATCAATATTAAGTTCTGTTCCTTTCCTTTCATAGTGCTACACCTATATATGATCATGACATGATCTTCACTATATGCTGAAGTAGGTCATCAAATGGCAGAAGTAGGAGTGTATCAAATGGATCCTATTTTCCCCCTCCTTTCCACAGGATCTGTACCTTGCGACTCTGAGAAAAGACATGAGTTTAGAAAAATAAAGTGATTTTTGCATTTAATTTGGGAACATACAGCATACATTTTTATTGGGGAAGGGGCCTTTATTAGACCCAAAATTGACCCTTAAATTTCACTGTTGTCCTTTGTGTCTCAAGCTCCCTGTTTCAAATCCTACAGAGTAGATATTCTGATTTGGTTGATTGCCTTGTTTGATAATTATGACAATTGAAAGGTATGGTTCCAAAATCAGATATTATTTTAAGCTGAATTTAAGTCATGATTTATAAACCCCTCTCCATCCTTTCCTTGTAAAAGATGATCACATTGATTCAATGATTTCTAATATGCTATTCAACTTAATATCAAATGGGCACTAATCATTACATTGACAATATACATGAGCGACCCACACGCCATCAACTGACGTTGGTTTTACAACCCTTTTGAATTTGATACAAAAGAAGTGGCTGGCAGTTACCTACATTGTAGTTTTGAACTCTATAATGTTAGCCTACAATGGACACACATTTCCCACAGTCCACATTTGGACTTCTTGCTTCAAAATGCCAGGTCAATTTTCATAAATTGTTACAATCTTCATTTTTGTTCCTAACAGGTTACTTGCTTGTGTTGTATTATATAGAAATAATTACCCCATTAGCTGGACCTAACCGGAAATAATATATATATATTCACTCTGAGAAATATTAATCATGTTTTGTATGAACTGCAGATTTTTCATTGGAAAACATTGCAGTTAATTACCAGTATTACAGAACAGGGGTAAGGCTTTCTAGTGAAACTAAGGAATTTCTATAGTTAAGGAACTTTTATGAAAGAGACAACAGTTATTTTGATATATTATGTTATAGACACTGTTGCTGTGGTAGTTGTCTGTGGCAGTCGTCTGGAAAAGGTCACACGGAAATTTCAAAAAAATATTTTAAAAATGAATTTACTGTAAAATGTATTCACCTTAAATAGCACCCTTCCCTTTATAAATGCCCATCCTCCTTTTTCACCAGCTACTGAATTATTTAAGCTTTCCTTTCCCATTTACTCTCCATTCTGGCTCTCCAGTTAACCAAAAATATTACTACCATATTTATTTGGCAATAAGCCCATGCTTGGTTATAAGCCCGGCAATATTTATTTCAGGATAAATACGGTATATACACTAAAAAAATCGAATTTTTCCAGATAATGTGTCCCTCAGCTACTTTGCCTTTGCAGCATCTGGCACAACCCATGTTTTGTTATCTTATTAAGTGCCTTGTTCCTTCAAAGTATTTATTAGAAGCAAATTATTGAAACAAAATTATGCCTCAGTTCTGTCATCATGAATACTGGAAAAATGAAATACAGTTATGTATTACTAACAATTAATATAAAATTATACAATATGTTGGTTTTTTTTATCAGCATTACATATTATCTCCCCATCCCTCTACTGTTTGAAGTATAAAAAACATTTTGTGGGGAAAAAATTACCTGTTGTCCATTAGGGGCTCGCACAACTAAATCATTTACTATGTGTTATTACTAAGCTTTAGACCCACTAGTGTTAATATTTTGAAGTTCAACACTAGTGACAACTGTCTAGATTCACAGATACATACCTGACAAAGGCTTCAAAAGGCATTTTTGTGTGGAGTGTAGTGGCATATACGTAAACAGGCGTCTGCTTTTGAGAACCGGGAGTTAACAAGCTAAACCGGTGAAGTGGGACGGGAACAGCCCCTGACATTTGACCCCATATCAATCCGCCATCACATTTTAAAATCTACTAAAACTATACATTTTTCTTAAGTTCAATATCTGTAGATTTCCTTCAATGTAAAATATGTCAACAATTACCTATTTAAATTACTCAGAGGCACTGTATTAACCCGGAACAAATTTTAGGTAGAGAATACAATCGTATGAAACACTTGCTGATTGGCTGATTTAGTTGTGCAAGTCCTTAAGAATATGGACCAAAAATGTTCTAAATGTTTCAAGACAAGATTTCCTGTTTAGTTTTGTTTATATAAAATTTGTGTTGAAATTTTATGACGGTATGTACTTCTATTATAATTTTAAATTTCAGATAGAATTGTTGATGGCTGGGAAAGGGCGGAGACCAACAGTGGTGTTCCATATTATATAAGGTATGAAAGAAATAATAGATTTATTTGCATGATGTTCATGTATATATAAAGGTAGAGCTACAGTGGGTATATTAACATTGATAAACTGTGCTTTGGTATAAGGTGTAAATGAAAGGTATTTCATATTGATATTTCATTGATCATCACATGTACATTGATCGTGACCTTTATTAACATTTGATTAACTTTGGTATAAACACATACAAATAAAAAATTGGTAGTACTGATTGATGTTGATTAAGTGCATCTTGATTTGCTGCATTGAGTAGTTGGTAAGGAGGCATGGTAGTCTAGTGGTAGCACGTCAGGCTCATGACCGAAGGGTTGTGGGATCGAGTCACGGCACGGCTCTGTGTTGTATCTTTGAACAAGATATTTTACTCCTTTTGTTCCAGTCTACTCAGCTGTAAATGAGCATGTGGTTTGGCAGTGCTGGAATATTGTTGAAAGCTAGCTGTGAGTGCCGATATAGCGACACCGGCTGTATGCTCCCCAGGGAGTTGAGAAAGATATTGGCTGGTTGAAAAGGCCCTTTATATATAACCACGGATAATAATTTGTGAACCACTTTGAGACGACCTACGAACTAAAGCAGTATATAATAACCTCAAATTATCATTATTATTATAAAGTATATGGTCATCTGTTAAAGTGATCATTCGTTAATATTGAGAATGTTATAACACCTGTGAGCTATATGAGGCAGTTTGTCTCATATTTTTTCTGACCTGAAACACGATTGCATTTAAATTTATGGGGAAAGTTGCATTATTTACTGTATAGTTGACACTGAAATGAAAATGGATATAATTGTGCATCTTCGCTAGCCATGTGCTCGCTTTGTATACACGCCAAGAGTAAGTGGATTGTATACGAAGCGAACACTTGGCTAGTGAAGATGATAATCAGGTTAATTGTTTGCTGGTGCAAAATGAGAATGTGAACTGATTCTGCCTTGTTATAATTTCAGTCACACTCTACAGAGAACAACATGGGACCATCCATACTTGCTGAAGATAATGGAGGAACTAGGTAAATAGGACAGGTCATTATCTTAGGAACATTCAGTAGATACATACAGTATAAACCATCGTCAGACAGTAGATACATACAGTATAAACCATCGTCAGGCTTTTCCCAGTTTGTACAAGATCTGTTAATAAGCTTCCTAAGTATTAATGTTAACAGTACCAAACTGCTATGTTCTGTACATGGTTGTTTGTTACATTATATATTGTCTATGGTCATGACTAGTCACTGTGATACAGATCTAAATGTGTTGAATGTTTGAGATTTGTTACTTCATTTCTATTGTTTTGTTGAGTTAAGGGTTCAATTATTTGAAAAGTACAGGTATACAGTTTTTCACCTTTTTAAATGCAAAAATTTATATTTGGTATCCAAATTTTGCTGGGTTACTATTTATTTATAATCTGCCTTTTCTGTCATAACATGCAATGTTGTATCAAAATTATGATGCCAGCATGTGGACCTTATGTCATTTAGCTTAAAAAGAACAGTATGAGGCCAATTCTGACAAAATTAAGTACATGAAAGGGTGTTTTGGAGAAATGCCAAGAAAGGAAGTATATGAGTATAATAACTATCATGTGAAAATGCCATTCTTTTGACTCCGATGTCATAATTGATAATCAACTTGAATCATTTCTTGATGATGTATTATCAAACCTGATGATGTAGATACATCTCCATTGATCATGACTACAATAGTGAAGTTTAAATATACATTTGAATGAAAAATGTATTTGTCAATATATTTTTCATAAAATTAAATGGCTAAATGGCAAACTTATGAAGATACTAGCAACTTCTTTTCTAATGCATCATAAGAAAAGAAGTTGCTAGTATCTTCATCAAATTCACAAGGCACTTAAATAACTTTTTTTTTTTGAGGGGGGGGGGGAATGGTAAATATTACAAATATTGATACCAGTTCTTCTTTGTCATAACCCTTTCATCAAGTTCATTCTTTCTTTCTTTCTTATTTCAAAATGTTCTGGTGTATCAGGAGAGTACAGTGCTATCAAGTATGCAGCATACCGAGCAGCATTCAAGATCCGACATCTTCAGAAGCGACTCCGACGTCAGTATCTATTTTATATATACAGCACATGTTCAGTACCAACACGTTCGATGGAATTTTATTTATGAGACATTGAAACATGTTTGTTTAAAAGATTCTGTGAAATATGAAGGACGTTTGTGTATGCTGTGACAATGGTGTTCTGATAGTTGACTGTAATGTTTGATTTAATCTGATTAAGACTCCTCTTTTTATATGGTATGTGTAAATTCCTCATTGAGAGGTTATGTAAGTTGTAATACAAGTGCATTAATAAAAAATACTCAATTTGCTTTTAGTAATTGAATGATGAAGTTTCCTGTGTTCGAATGGTGAAATTCTGTTTTCTTTAAAAATAATACTAAAATTGGTGTAAAATATAAACATTTGATGCAAAGATCCATCTTTAAGATGTGGAAAAATATAAAAAGAACATAACATTTCTTAAGTCAGGAGAGGTATGAAGAGACCAATTTTGTTTTGATATTGTGTTACAGAATATCATGGATATAGGTGTGAAGGTGTTTGGTTTCCTGTGAAACAAAGTTGTGACATCTATATATTTTTACATGTTTTTAGTGTACCAGATCAGTATATCGACAGTAAAAGATGTGTTTGAGCAGTATGGCTATGCAGAGGGATGCTTGAATGTGATAAGTTGTCAGGAGATTCATGACCTCTTGACTGAGCTCTATAACCGGGCTGACCATGGGCTTGTCATAGAAATGGAGGATGCTGAGATCCACGCTGAACTGCTGCAGAATCTGATTCTCAACCTGTTTGATGTGTAAGGATTTCTGAACTAATTACAGCACTCTAACCAACGGTTACAGATGACAGTGTTTTTTTTGATTTTGGAGATATTTTGTATTAAATGAGAAATTTGGCTCCTTTATTTTTACACGTTTTGTCCTTGATTGATGTGTGAACACAAATTTAACATGGACAAAGAAAATACATGTACATACATGTACATAATAAATTCAGTCTTAAAACAAGGGGAGAGCAAATTCAGAACTGGGAAAATTGGTTTCATTTGACCAGTGGGCACATATTTTGGGGTATGTGTGAAAATATTGCAGTTCTCAATACTTTATGTGTTACAAGGTTGAAGGTGTACAGCTCTGAGCACATTCCATTGTTTCACTTATTTGACCGATTCTGTAGTTACCACCAATAGATGACTTGCATGTTTAATATTTTATTTCTGGATAGTTTATCACAATGTGTACTTGGTGACTTTTGTGATAGCAAACTGTTCATAGTAAGCATGCATGTGGATAAAAATGGAAGTGTAGAAAAATTGAGATTTTTTTATTAATAACTTATTTCCAGGATACCTTTTCTCTCTGAATTCGACTGAGTTTTAGATATGCATGTCATGATTGTGATATGAGGGCATGTGTACTTCCTGTATACTCTGAGATCTGAGAGTTGCACAAAACAATATATACGAAACAATTGGTGTGCCGATTCAGACTGTATGTCTTAAAGCGGGGTACTTTTCAGCCATTTTTGTACATATTTACGAATGTTTTACTTCAACGAAGTTAGTTTGGCACTGATTTACTTTTACACCTGAAGTACATACGCCCCCCTTAATATACAGGTGACTTTGATTCCGGAAACTTGTATCTCAGAAACAATATCTTAATTATCACAATGACTTTCAACGCCCATGTCTGGTTTTCTTATCATAATTGTGTACTAAAGTGCACGGTATGTTACAATCAGTTACCTAGTTGGGTGAACTTAACACTCTGTCTTTATGTGTGTTGTTTATAGAAACAGAATAGGGCGTGTGAAGGTTGTGTCCCTGAAGCTGGTGCTCATCACTCTGTGTGCCGCCAAGTTAGCCGAGAAATACAAAGGTAAGGAGGACAGCCATTGTCTGTGTGTCGCAGGGTTCTCAACTGCCACTTCAAGTGTGTAATACATATAGGATCATGCATGAGTTTCCATTTCATATGAGATTTATGAAACGAGTCTTAAGAATTTTTCAATTTAGCGAGCCTTTTGGCGAGCTAAAATGTAAAATTTGTTACGAGTTTCAAAAATTTCATATGAAGTGAAAACGAGTGTAAGATCCTTTTTATCACATGATCAAGATTTGAGGTATTTATTCGTGTAAAACGAGAATTTTCATGCAACTTTGAAATGTAAAAAGCCGCCATTTTGACTCCAGTGCGTAAGTCTGTGACGTCATGTACTTGTCCTAGGCGTGACGTCACAGTTGAAACTTACAACCAATCACAGGGCTGATAGCTATAGGTCATATTATACGGGTTAATACGCCTAAAAATATGACATGGGTCTATTCAATGGATAACACAGTACATCATGTGATATAACATGTTTTGCCATTCTTGTAACATGCTGAAAAATCCTATAACATACCTGAAAAATATCAACTTTGCTTAACAAAGGATAACAAAATTTCAGAGGTTCTAGACTAATATTACCTACCAAAGCACAATTTTTTTATATGAATTTATCTTTAATTGCATATATCATATGGTAATTTCAAAAGTTACATGTTTTGACTTGCAGCATACTACCATGAGCTTCATGACCCTAGTACCTACATCAGCAGTAAAAGTTTCACCTCTTTTCTGGAGGATATGATTCAGGTAAGACACTGAATGTACTTTAGCAACCAGTGGCCTGCACATAAGAATCTCTGTGATGTATGTGTGTCTCAAACTTAAAAATATTGCGCAGAATAATTGGTCAGATTAGAAAATATTCATGAAAGACTTACTCTACAATGGAGACTGATGGGGAATGTTAAAGGTTAATGATTACTGTAAATTTAAATGTATTACATACTGCCTGGAGGCAACAGTAATGGTATTTATTAGTGATGGGCAATCAGTTTAAAATCATAATTAATATTCGTTTTGTAACCGAAAGTAGTAAACCATCTGATGGTTGTTTGCATAATCGGTTTATAATTTTATGGGACTAAATATCCAAAAATAGTGAAAATGCTTCTGTTTCATCAATAGACTGAGTTTAATATTAACTATACATTAGGTTTCGTTATTTTATATCATAAATGAATGGATTTTAAGCAACTTTTATGCAGTTTTGTCAATCATATAGTAAAATGACTTTCCATGCATACTGTACATGGTATACATTTGACACTTTGATTCCAATAATGAACTGATTATATCGATTATGGAATTTGTATTCAATAATCAGGTTCGGAAAGGTCAAAAAGGCCAATTTTCGATTATAAAAAACCATCAGCCTATCAATAGTATTTATACATTTACTGAGAGTATATCTTTCTGCATCATTTTTACAAAGTAGCCATGTTTACGTATATGCAGCATGTTGAAATTACTATTTGCTGGTGTCCAAAATTAGACTATTTCATGATCTATTTCAATAATATTTGATTAAAGATCTTGATACATTATGATATAAGAATGTTGACCCTTCTACTCCTCAGCTGCCGGACCTTCTTCAGGAGAGTGGACTCTTTGGCCAGGATGTGGCACCTGCAGTGGCCAGCTGTATGCAGATGGTGAGGGCAGTTTTCTCCTTATTTGTAAACGGTCAAAATCTTTTGAGTTAAAAAATTGACTAAACAATCAAAAGAAAAAAATTGTTATATTTTTTATCAGGTTTGTAAGAATCAAGATGAACATCAAATGCAAAGTTAAAAGTATTCTTAATCTAGGGCAAGGATACCTCTATTAAATAATGATTGAAAATCCACAAATTAATTCACATGAGGTGGTATTATATCAGTGTTGTATGTGTACAAAGTAATGGTGGAGTGGGAATATCGGATGGTTTGATGACTTATAGAGTGATGGCAGAGTTAGTATATTTGATGACAAGATTTGGTTGTTTACAGAGTAATGGTGGAGTGGGAATTTCTGATGATGTGTTCTACAGCTGGTTGCTGCGTGAACCACAGACATTGGTTTGGCTTCCTACTTTTCATAGGACAGCAGCATCTGAAGCAGGTAATAGCTTTGGTCATTTTGGCTGCTTTTACCACGATATGCTAGCCATGAAGTCCTCATGTGTCTTTGCCACTTTATCCAGTCAAAAAGAAATACAGAAGAAAAGTATGAAGATGTTTTTTGTAACAATTCAAATACAAAAATGCAATGTTCGAAAATCCCTCATCAATAGTATTTAGTCATAAAAGAGCAAAAAAGTTGTGATGACTGTTTCGAATCTAAAACTTCAAATACTTTATTGTTCTATAGAACAAATATTGTTTGTGTTTGATAATTCAACATCAAATCTCGTCATAATATAATATTCATTTTTTGACAGTGAAACATGAATCCAAGTGCAACATCTGTAAAAGTTGTCCAATAGTTGGGTTCAGGTAAGTTGATCAGATGTATAGTTGTCAAATGATTTGGTTCAGATATGAGTGAAACAAATGCAAGTGTATTGCCTTTCTTTTAACTATCCATTCAAATGGGGGGGGGGGGGGGGGGGGGGGAATCTTTGCCGAAAATTTAAATTACCTTCCTTGTATATGTATGATTCACAAAAATAAAGCAAAATAGATGTGGAAACCGTTGCCTTTTTTCAATTTTCATTTTCTTCTCTGTCTTCTTAATACTTCCTTTTTTCTTAAAACCATTTTATTACTGTTTGACATGTATAATCATTGGAGTATTTAGTTGATGTCCATCAGTCTGTTGACTTAAATATTTTCTTCTAACGTTGCACAATCTTCATAAGTCAAAGTCCGCCATTTGTTATTTGTTAGATATTTTAAGTTCAATATTCTGTTTAACTCATTCACACCTGAAATTTTATAATGAACTATTCCAACCTTGAAAATTGGATGAGTTCAAATGTGTCTGCAGGGGTGAATGAGTTAATGATTTGTGAAATGATTCCTCTACACAGATACAAATGTTTGCTGTGCTTCAACTTTGATATGTGTCAGAACTGCTTCTTTACCGGGAGGACAAAGAAAAACCACAAGCTTAAACACCCTATACAGGAGTACTGCTTAAAGGTGAGCCAGTTAATGTCCTCTTTATACACCGTTGTATATCATAACGGTTGTTCACACAACTTCAGTAGTAATTTGTTTATAATTTGAAACTATGTAAATGAAGGTGTGTGATGCCTTGTTGAGTCTTTGTACTTTGTGTATTGTAACACTCCAGTGGTTCCAGGAGTAACGAGAAATGCTTTTGCCAGGTCCCTATATGTGGGTGCCAATGTAAAAGAGGATGCTATTTTTCATTGCAACTATTGTTAGGAAGTGGATAGTGATTTACCAGGGTGACACTAACCATTTTCTATTTCATTCACAGACATCCTCCAAAGAGGACACCAAGGCATTCTTTAGGACCATGAGAAACAAAGTAAGCAAGAAGCACCGCCAGAAAGCGAAACAGAAGTACCTACCACTGATGTCAGAGAACCAGTACTGCCAGAATAATTGGTAAATAGCATACAGGACATCAACTAAACACCAAATTCCTTTTTATAGGAAAGAAATGAAAAGTACTACTGGGCTTAAAGGTTATGTGTCTTTACCAAGCAAAAAGTAAAAAATATGAATTTATCAATGCTAAAAAAAAATATTGACTTTATTTATTTTACAACAATTATGGAACAAGTTATTTCAACCTATATTAATCACTCTTGTTGGCTTGGACGTTAGCGTGTGTGGGGTCATTATGTAAGAGGAAACCAGAGTACCTGTAGAAAACCCATGGTTGAGCAGGTGATTCAATACCTTTTTACATCCAATCGTGAATTTAACCCTGGCCGCCTTGGTGAAAGCCGAGTGGGTTATCCACTGTGCCACCCGACCACTCATTGCTTCAAGACTCTCATGATTATGTTTCAATATGAATCCAAATAACTTTACGTAGAAAAACATAGGAAAAGTCTGCACATCTGAATATAAAATTTCAGGATTGAATCCTGTTTTGTTGAGGTTTATACCCCATGAAACTATTAAAACAAAACAAGATTCTATCCTTATATTTACATTCAGTGCAGTTTTGATATTTTTTGGGAATATTCTAAAATATCGGTCTTGTGCAAGTCTAGCACCACATAAGGTACGCCATTACTCCTTGTAAGACGTTGTCCTGGTAAGATGAATAACTTGTTTGCATTGATAACAACGAAAAAACCAATTCAGATGTAAATTATTTTTTTTTAAATTCAAAATTGAAATGAATGAATATGATTTGGTATTTCCTGTATAGGATGTTTCCATGTTTGTCACTTGCTATTTTGAATGCTTGTTTTGCTGAAATTATGCTCAATTCAGAAGGATATTATTGTGTGAAATAAAAGAGGCATATTTAAGTAAAAAGCATATATGTGTTTTCAAATATTTCTGAAATTTGTTGCGATATACCTATTTTTTTAAATTGAAGAATGATATTTATGTGTATTCCTTACTTAAGTTAAGACTCTCTTAACATAAAATGTGATTAAGCTTGTAAAATATAAAAGATGGAAAAATGTAAAAACTGTAGAGTGTAAAAAATAAAAAATAAATTGAATTGTAGATTGTAAAATATAAAAGATTTACACCACGTATACTATCCTGTGTGTTTCAGGAGTGTGCGGGCCGAGCCACCAATACCAGATGTTCACAGGAACCTGACAGAAAACGCACAGAGACTGGCAGACCTGGAAATACACAACTCCGACCACGACAAGTCCAGGTCCCCAGTGGGGGTTGTCCCCAATATCAACATCAGCAACTCATCGGACAACAAGGTAGGAGGATGAATCAGGATAGGACCTAATGGTGTAGTTACATCTACAATATTTAAATATCAGTTAAGGATATCCATACCACTGTCTGAAACTGTAACCTAGGCCCCTTTCTCGTACCTGGTTTAACCGGTTTGTCTGTTTTAAAATTGAACAGTTTCGGGTAAAAAAAATCCTGACTTTAACCCTTTCAACACTGTAGACCAAAATGGACTCCTCCAGATCAATGCATGGTAGAGTCTACTAAAGTTACATAGGGGTGAAAGGGTTAATGAGACCGATTTAACTACCTTGTCACCTGAAGTGTCCAGGCACAACTGGTCTACAGTTATATCTGAACAGAAGTTAAGGGGAGGTAACTGTATATAGGAAAAAACACAATGCTGTGAGACACAGATCCTTAATGTTATAAATACACAATATCAAACTGATGTGTCAAAGCATTATTTTCAAATTTATCAGTACCAGTATTTTATATTTGAATAGCATACAATTCATCTAATTAATTTTCTTTTTTCAGGAGAATGTTCACCAGGTGGATAATTTGAAGAAACAAAGGGATGAGTTGGAACGGGTGATTAAAGAGCTAGAGGAGGAAAATAGGTGTGAAAACTTTTTAGAGGATCAATGATATTCATCTCTGAGATGTAAATAGTATTTCATTGTCTATTTCTCATCTCTTAAATTTGCTCTTTTAAGTGATGTTATTTGGTTTAAATGTCAACGTTCATCATGAAAATATTTCATAAATCCAAAAGAAAAGACGGCCAAACAACATGGATTAGGGAGTGTCCGCAACTTTAAACCACTACATGGATTAAAAGTTGCTCAGACTCCCCATTTGATGTTGTCTGGTCATCTCTTCTTTTAAATTTCGATTCCTTTTACAGCCAAAACTTGATTTAGGAATTCATCATCTGGGGTATGCTGATCTTCACTGAACAGACCACAAGCAGACAGACGTCATTCTCCTTATATATTTCTTAAGTTTGTAAGGTTTATACTGATTCTAGAATTTGAAATGACATGTTTCTAAAACAGGAAACCTTTTCAACTACTATCCGTTTGTATGAAACTTGTATCACTATCACTCTTTTAAAGGTATTTGATATTCGTCTGTTGTAGACAACTTCATCGCGAACTTAAAGATGTCCGCGAGTCCTCTGACACAGAGAGTAACATGTCGGGTGGCGAGAACCCAGCAAAGAAGACGAAGTTCAAGGTTAAATCAGTGTTGGACAAGAATCGCAGACACAGTGGCGTTACAATTGTCAAGGTACTTCTGAAAATGTGTGGAGCACTAAGGGTCTATTGGTTTGCTCAAAGTCAACTTGTCTCTCCATTTAATGAATAGGCCTATCTGAATATCAAGAAAGATTTTGATGAAAATTTGTTAGCCTTCTGAATGATCAGTTTGATTATTAGCTCACCTGGTCTGAAGGACCAAGGTGAGCTTATGCCATACCGTGGCGTCCGTCCGTCTGTCATCCGTCGTCCGTCCGTCAACAATTTCTTTAAACGACTTCTTCTTAACCACTGATTGGAATTTTACTAAATTTGATTGGAAGCATCCCTAGGTGGTGGGGAATCAAAATTGTGCAAATGGTTGGGCTGACCCCCCAGGGGGCTGAGGGGCGAGGCCAAAAAGGGTTATTTGGCGATATTGCTTTAAGCGACTTCTTCTCTGGAACTAAGTGATGGAGATCAACCATATTAGACTGAAAGCATCCCTAGGTGGTGGGGATTCAAAATTGTACAAATGGTGGGGCTGAGGGCGGGGCCAAAAGGGGGCAATTTGGCTAGATTGCTATAAACGACTTCTCCTGTAGAACTATGCACTGGATATCAATCATATTTAATCAAAAGCATTCATGGGATGCAGGGATTCAAAATTGTACAAATGGTGTGGCTGACCCCCCAGGGGGGCTAAGGGGCAAGGCCAAAAAGGGTTATTTGGCTGTATTGCTTTAAGCGACTTCTCTGGAACTAAGTGATGGAGATCAACCATATTAGACTGAAAGCATCCCTAGGTGGTGGGGATTCAAAATTGTACAAATGGTGGGGCTGAGGGCGGGGCCAAAAGGGGGCAATTTGGCTAGATTGCTATAAACAACTTCTTCTGTAGAACTATGCCATGGATATCGATGATATTTGGTCAGAAGCATTCATGGGAGGCAGGGATTCAAAATTGTACAAATCGTGGGGCTGACCCCCCCGGGTAAGAGGTGGGGCCAAAAAAAGTTTATTGCCTGGAAATGGTTGAGATCCCCACCATATAACCACATATACAATTGCTGAGTATAAAGAGATGAATGCACATATGCTTCCAGGATGGCCTTGGGGACTGCCCCACCCTTGGAGACTTAACCCCTGGGTCATAACTTTGAAATGGTTTAGATCCCCACCCCAAAACTATATATACAATTGTTGGGCATAAAGAGACAAATGCAGTCATGATATTAGAATTGACCCCAGTGTTTGCCCCACCGTTGCAGACTTAACCCCTGGGTCATAACTTTGAAACGGTTGAAATCCCCGACCCAAAACTATATATACAAATATTGGGCAAAAAGAGACAAATGCAGTCATGATATTAGAATTGATCCTGGGGTCGGACCACAACCGTAGGGACCTAGTTTCTGAGTCACAGCTTGGAAACAGTTGAGATCCCCACCCCATTACCATACATAAAATTGCTGGGCATGAAAAATCGAATACATATATATATGCTACAAGGATTGGCCTTGGGGTCTGGCATATTCCTTTGGATCGCATTTGGAGAATATTCTGCCATGATTGCTAAGATATCCAGGTGAGCGATACAGGCCCTATGGGCCTCTTGTATATGTTTGTGGTTCCGTTTTGTCCAGCTATAAAGTTAGAACACAATTATATATTTGATGACCTGTATACACATAGGGATAACCACAAAGTGATGTGCTACAGATCAATTTATGCCCTTCTTTTAAATGGAAAATAGTTTTTTAGGTCACCTGAGCTTTAGCTCAAGTGACCTATTGCTATCCGTTTTCGTCCGTCGTCGTCCGTCGTCCGTCGTCCGTCGTCCATCGTCCGTTAACATTTTACATTTCAAACTTAAAGTCAAGTTCTGCTGGGCCGATTGAACTGAAAGTTGGTAGGAATGATCGCCTCATGGTCCTGACAAAGTGTTGTTATTTTT